>NC_036871.1:23292551-23592551 GCF_002910315.2 Salvelinus sp. IW2-2015
AGCCTCAGTATTTATGACGTAGTAGTTTATGGTGTCGGGGGGCTAGGGGTAGTTTGTTATATCTGGAGTAACTTCTCCTGTCTATCGGTGCCTTGAAGATTTAAGAGGCTCTTCTAATTGTGTCTTTTCTCTCTTGCTTTCTCTCTCTCAGGAGAGGACCGTAGAGCCTAGACATGCGCTCAGGACTACTGGCATGATGACTCTTGCTGTCCCAGTCACACTGGCCGTGCTGCTGCTCCCAGGTTCAACTGTTCTGCCTGGGCTATGGACCTGACTGTTCGGAAGTGCTACCTGTCAGACTGCTGTTTTAACTCTCTAGAGCCGCAGGAGCGGTAGAGATACTCTTAATGATCGGCTATGAAAAGCCAACTAACTTTACTCCTGAGGTGCTGATTGCTGCACCCTCGACAACTACTGTGATTATTATTATTATTTGACCATGCTGGTCATTTATGAACATTTGAACATCTTGGCCATGTTCTGTTATAATCTCCACCCGGCACAGCCAGAAGAGGACACCCCTCATAGCCTGGTTCCTCTCTAGATTTCTTCCTAGGTTTTGGCCTTTCTAGGGAGTTTTTCCTAGCCACCGTGCTTCTACACCTGCATTGCTTGCTGTTTGGGGTTTTAGGCTGGGTTTCTGTACAGCACTTTGAGATTTCAGCTAATGTAAGAAGGGCTATATAAATACATTTGATTTGATTTGAAAACACAGGTGGGAAAAGCCTACCTAAGTAGCACCCTTCCAGCGCCCCGGAGACACAGTACGCAGAGCCGGCGCAGGATAYCCTGGGTCAAAACGGCGCACCGGAGACCAAACACGCTGAGCTGGCACAATCCGCCCTGGCTGGATGTCCACTCTCGCATGGCACTTGCGGGGGGCTGGCCTATAGCGCTCCGGGCTATGAGCGCACATTGGCGACACCGTGCACTTCACCGCATAACACGGTGCCTGACCAGTACCACGCTGCTTCCGGTAAGCACGGGGAGTTGGCTCAGGTCTATCGCCTGACTCCGCCAATCTCCCCGTGTGAACCCTCTGCTCCTCGTTACCGCGCTGCTTGGTCCTTTGGTGGTGGGTAGTTCTGTAKCGCTTTTCGTCGTCAGATGAAGAGTAGTCGGACCAAAGCGCAGCGTGGTAAGTGTTCATGTTCATTTATAAAAAACAACAGAACACTAAACAAAATAACAAAGAGAACGAAACGAAACAGTCCTGTCTGGTACAGACAGAAAACAACTACCCACAAAACACAGGTGGGAAAAGGCTACCTAAGTATGGTTCTCAATCAGAGACAACGATAGACAGCTGCCTCTGATTGAGAACCACACCCGGCCAAACACACAGAAATAGAAAACATAGAACACAAAACATAGAATGCCCACCCCAACTCACGCCCTGACCAAACCAAAATAGAGACATAAAAAAGGAAATAAGGTCAGGGCGTGACAGCTGTCATCAAGGCATAGGATGGCTACTTTGAAGAATCTCAAATATAAAATATATATATATAACACTTTTTTTCTTACTACATGATTCCGTATGTGATATTTCATACTTTTGACGTCTTCACTATTATTCTACAATGTAGAAAATAGTAAAAAAAATAAAGAAAAACCTGAATGAGTAGGTGTTCTAAAACTGTTCTAAAACTTTTGACCGGTAGTGTACATATTACCTCAATTACCTCAACTAACCTGTGCCCCAGCACATTGACTCTGTACCGGTTGCACCTGTATATAGCCTTGCTTGTTATTTTACTGCTGCTGTTGAATTATTTGTTACTTTTATTTTCTATTTTCTATTTTTTAGTTATCTATTTTTTACTTAACACTTTTTTTCCTTAACTTCTTAACCCTCCTGTTGTGTTCTGGTCGAATTGGACCGATTGACAYGTTTTCTCTCTGAAAAATGTAGTTAATTTAATCTGATTGTCATAGAGTTCCATTACTTTGTCCACACAGGGCATCTGGACACACAAAATACATTTAAATGATTTTCATTACATTTTGGGTGTTTTATTTAACTTTTGTATACCTGTTGTGTTCCCGGTCAAAAATGACCAGTCATTAGAAATGAATGGGTGAGACTACAATTAGTGTATAAAATTGAGTTCAGGCACATTCATCAGATGGAAACAATTCCTCTCCAGAGCCCCACATGCATGTGTGTTTGAGCACACACACACACACACACACACACACAACACACAACACACACACACACACACACACACACACACACACAACACACAACACACACACACACACCACACACACACACACACACACAACACACACACACACACAACAGCACACACACACACACACACACAACACACACCTCACTTCCCCTTCTTGGCTTCCATGGCAACCCCACGGAAACCTTTCCCAATAGATTCTTTCCCCACGGGAACCACACCTGTTGGCATTCTCACAAAACAATAGCACATTGTTTCAATAATATAATAGAATTTTTTTCTTTTCTTTTCTTTTGAGTATCCAAAATTTTTTTGATATATTTTTACATTTTTGAGAAAGAAAAAAAGTGGGTGAGGGGAATTGGGTTTCCCATAACCTATGGAAACCTGTACATTTGTGAAAATAAATTAGGAACCCTGTCTTTCAAAGAATAATTTCGTAAAAAATCTAAATAACTTCACAGATCTTCATTGTAAAGGGTTTAAACACTATTTTCCCATGCTTGTTCAATGAACCATTAACAAACAATTAATGACAATGCACCTGTGGAACGGTTTGTTAAGACACTTACAGCTTGCAGACGGTAGGCAATTAAGGTCACAGTTATGAAAAACTTAGGACACTAAATAGGACTTTCTACTGCTCTGAAAAACACCAAAAGAAAGATGCCCAGGGTCCTGCTCATCTGCGTGAAGTGCCTTAGGCATGCTGCAAGGAGGCATGAGGACTGCAGATGTGGCCGGGCAATAAATTTGCAATATCCGTACTGTGAGACGCCTAAGACAGCGCTACAGGGAGACAGCACGGACAGCTGATCGTCCTCGCATTGGCAAACCACGTGTAACAACAGCTGCACAGATCGGTACACTCCGAACATCACACCTGCAGGAGGTACGGAATGGCAACAACAACTTCCGAGTTACACCAGGAACGCACAATCCCTCCATCAGTGCTCAGACTGTCCGCATAGGCTGAGAGGGCTGGACTGAGGGCTTGTAGGCCTGTTGTAAGGCAGGTCTCACCAGACATACCGCAAACAACATCGCTATGGACACAAACCCACTGTCGCTGGACCAGACAGGATGGCAAAAAGTGCTCTTCACTGGCGAGTCGGCGGTTTTGTCTCACCAGGGGTGATGGTCGGGATTCGTGTTTATCGTCGAAGGAATGAGCGTTACACCGAGGCCTGTACTCTGGAGCGGAATTGGATTTGGAGATGGAGGGTCCGTCATGGTCTGGGGCAGTCTATCACAGCATCATCGGGCTGAGCTTGTTGTCATTGCAGGCAATCTTCAACGCTGTGCGTTTAGGGGGAAGACATCCTCCTCCCTCCTGTGGTACCCTTTCTGCAGGCTCATCCTGAACATGACCTTCAGCATGACAATGCCACCAGCCATACTGCTCGTTCTGTGGCTGGATTTCCTGCAAGACAGGAATGTCAGTATTCTGCTATGGCAGCGAAGAGCCCGGATCTAAATTCCATTGAGCACGTCTGGGACCTGTTTGGATCAGAGGGTGAGGGCTAGGGCCATTCCCCCCAGAAATGTCCGGGAACTTGCAGGTGCCTTGGTGAAAGAGTGGGGTGACATCTCACGTCAAGAACAGCAAATTCTTAATCAGCAAGATCTGGCAAATCTGGTGCAGTCCATGAGGAGGAGATGCACTGAAGTACTTAATGCAGCTGGTGGCCACACCAGATACTGACTGTTACTTTTGATTTTGACCCCCCCTTTGTTAAGGAACACGTTATTCCATTTCTGTTAGTCACATGTCTGTGGAACTTGTTCAGTTTATGTCTCAGTTGTTGAATCTTGTTATGTTCATACAAATATTTACACATGTTAAGTTTGCTGAAAATAAACGCAGTTGACAGTGAGAGGACGTTTATTTTTTTGCTGAGTTTATATACACTGAACAAATATATACATGTAAAGTCTTGGTCCCATGTTTCATGAGCTAAAATAGAAAATCACATACATTTTTCATAGCACGAAAGCTAATTTCCCTCAAATTTTACTGAGGAGTATTTCTGTCTGTCATAAAAGCCTTTCGTGGGAAAAAACTCATTCTGATTGGCTGGTCCTGGCTCCCCTGCCCAGTCATGTGAAATCCATAGATTAGGGAATAATTAATGTATTTCAATTGATTGATGTTCTTATATGAACTGTAAAAGTGTTGCATGTTGCATTTATATTTTTGTTCAGTATAAATACGTAATTTTGATATGCGTGCGAGTGCCTTGCAAAGCGCAGGCCTTTAATTTGTGCGTGATGCGTGCATGGGCGGGGGCAGCGAAACAGAGGCTAAATTGATGCAAAATGGTCCGCTATTGGTCGAAGCATTGTGGTACCCAAGAGAAAGACCACTGCACAGCAGCATCGCCGTACGAATGTTCARAAAATCGTCCGACAAAGCTGGAACATGGCCCAACGGAGGATATGCGATATATTATTCTTAGAACAACCAAACAGGAGAAATGCCATAAGAATTTGAAGTTTCATCTAGTATGATTCAAAGGCAGGTGACACTGACCCAGGTACGTTTAGATACATTTAGTTGTCCATCTGTGAATAAGATAGTCGTGGCTAAATTGATACGTGCTCGTGTCTGAATCGATCTCTAGTTAATTTTGATGCATGGGATCACGAGTTCTATGTGCTACAAAATAATACTGACTGAGGTTGACGCCTCGTATTTTCTCAAACAACGAGATTGTTTCCATGGATGCTCTAAATAATGGCCAGCCACTAAAATTCACCCCTGTACTGTAGCTTACTACTATGCCTGACTATGAAAGGTCTAGCAGTGTTTGTTGATATTTGAAAGTGAGTATTGATTTAGGCATTCCATTCGCAGGGTGTGTTTTGATCGAGTCTGTATAACCAAGTCAGAGTAGGTCAATCCTATAGGGATGCCCCACCATAATATGAGAGAGCGAGAGAGAGAGTCTCTTGCTCTGTGTCTGTGTTTGAATCTAAAATACAACACTACATAGAATGGAGTGGTGAGATAAGGAGGAAGGCAATATTTGTAATTTACTAAAGTACTACTGCTACCATAGTACTACTATTACCATAGGCCGCCTACAACACACAGGCTGTTCCAGCCCGTTCAACACAGCACAGGGAGATAGAGACTGTTTTCATCATRAAAGGCAGTCAGTGCTCAGAGTAGCAGTAATAGCAGTAATCCTGATCAAGTAGCAGTAATAGCAATAATCCTGATCAGTAGCAGAGAGATTGACCAGATTACTATTGATTCATCTGTAACTGCCAAAGACTCAAGCTTCCATGTAGAAGGGGGACCCGCAGTCTATTGATCCATGTTAAAATCACCACTGTGGAGGAGACAGCTTGTTCACAGTGAAAGGTCTATGAATACAAGAAAGGTATATGGAAAATCAAGATAATATTCCTGCTACAGTTTCAGTGTCTGTCATATTGTCGATCAAGGAAAGGAAAATGTAATACATTTTATTTGGCATGTGTGGGTTGCCCCCATAAACAATCTTTTATGAACTGGCAATGCTGCTAGGCGTTTATACAGCATTTTCTTTACTTGGTTTTACTCAATGTAAGTCAAGTGGAATAGTTCAGTGTAAAGAAAATATAGTAAAACTGCCTGGGGCAAATTATGACAGAGACACTGACCGGAGTTGCTGATTTATTAAAACAACAAGGAGACATAACCACAGAATACCCTGTTTTATCCTACCTCTTATCTCTCCATATCTTTGAACTTCTGGTTAAACTCTCCATGTGGATTTGTAGCAATTCACACTAATTTGAACTATTTCTTTGTTTGTTCCTCAAGCTCCTTCAGGCTTTTGTATAGTCAGGATCTACTTGTAAACTCTCTGTTCTCTGCTGTCTCCAATACTCACTAATCTCCCAGCCTCATAAAAGTTGGAGAGGGATTGTATTTCCTTGCCTGCCAACTGTCTGCAGCCATTATACACTTACATTTGGTATGGATTTGAGGGCCTAATTCATCACCCCTGCCACCTCTTAGTGGCTGGTATATATTAGGCCTACTATACTGTCATGTATTTGAAGGAGAATTGATCTATTTGATACACCTTACTGAGCACATTTAATCAAGATGTATCTATTGTCTTCCTTTAAGTCTCTGGGCATGGAGTAGTAACAGTAGAGCTCCTAAATGGATGAGAGAGGGGAGAGCACTTTTACAAAATCCCCCAAAATGCACCTCCCTGCTCCAGTCCTGCTTGGTTTAGCCCTGTGGATTTAAATGAGCAGAAGGAAGAAGAATGCTGAGCCACCGCTCAATACATAGTTTAAAAATGCATTGAGTGAGTCATCTAACCAACCAGCAAGGCAGCCCCAGTGCAGAGCTGCATTAGGAGGACTGAACATTGCTCCTTTGACTGGAAGGATATTTATGATGTTGCTGCTAATCTAGTGCCGTGAATAAGACACTCAGTATCAGGATCTCAGTATCTGGATGCAACAGAATGCTATATAGACTGCTTTTAGACAGGCAGCCTTTTTCTGATATTTWTTTCCACTCATTTGTCTTTTGACCAATCACATCAGATCTTTTCACATCAGATATTTTTCAGAGTTGGTCTGATTGGTCAAAAGACCAATTATTGAAAAAAACATCAGAATTGGGCTGCCTGTCTAAATTCAGCCATATTGTCCTAGCTGCGTTCCCATGGTTGCACACTGCACACTGCGATCAGCTATGTGGTTTGTTTAGCCTCACGCTGCTGATTCACTGTAGTGTAATTTGTGATGCCGGGATGATAGTGCACCAGGTCCTATTCTTCAGATTCGTCTCAGTGAGTAAATCCAATTAGATTAAAATCATGAGCTTTATGTGGAGGTAGTAGGCCTACAGTATGGGATTCATTACAGTGGGGCATTTCCATGCATCATGCTGGCAACTATCCAACTTTGTAGAGGCATCTTTTCTTTTTACAGCAAGACTTCTCCACAAAACTTGGAAAAGGTATTTCACTCAACCTTTTTACTGTATTTAATCACAAGGGATTTACAACTCTCCTTCATTCTACTAGTATAGTGATATTGTTATAATGACTTGGCAGCCTTTAAAGGTGATAAGGAGGGTAATTTTACTGTCTGCATCCCTGCATGTATTAATTGGTTGGGAGCTCATGTGAAAGAAGAGCTATGTAGGCCTGGCCTACTGTATTATGTAAGTGGACTAATGTCTTCAATTGCKGCACAGTGCAGATAGTACAGGGAAACTGATGATCACTGAGCCAAGTTATCTCATATGGCTCCTAAAAGCAGTTAAGTAATAGGCCAACTCAGAGATAGACAGAGAATAAACCACTGTACTGTAGTATTTTCTCTGTCTGGTGTTTTAATATGAAGCTTTTACTGTATACCTTAACCTATTTTATCTACTCAACTATTCTATCTACCCAATTATTCTACTTAACCTGCACACACAGCAGAGATTGACAAGTAAAATTGTCACATTCTTCCCTGCTCTTCCTTTCTTTTTTTACTTCCGCTCAAATATTTTTTAAACAGTGTGTGTTGTGTATGGTGGCATTCCATCCATACAGAGGTTGTATCAAGGCAGACAAGTGACCTTGTTGCTGAAGAACAGTGGCAGAGTTGTTGAAGAGGATGCTTGGCAGCTGCATGTACTTCCACACTGGAGGGCCAGAAAGTGGCTATAATGAGACAGGCTATTGAGGGGTCATTGTGTTGGTGGATTGTTCTCAGCGCGGAGTAGGGGTCTTGTCTATTGTGTTGGCCAGCTGCCCGGGCAGACTAACAGACATATCGTCATCTTTCACTTGGCCAGCATTGACTGAGTAGTGACTGAATAGAGACAATGTGTGTGTGTGTGTGTGTGTGTGTGTGTGTGTGTGTGTGTGTGTGTGGTGTGTGTGTGTGTGTGTGTGTGTGTGGTGTGTGTGTGTGTGTGTGTGTGTGTGTGTGTGTGTGTGTGTGTGTGTGGGGAGGTTGTGAATGTGTGTGTGTGCACTAGTGGTTTGTTCAACCGCACCTGCCCGAAATACAGTGCCTTCAGAAAGTATTCAGACCCCTAGACTTTTTCAATAATTGATTAAAAAATATATATATCATCAATTAACCTGCACACACAGCAGAGATTGACAAGTAAAATTGCCCCACAATGACAAAGCAAAAACAGTTTTTTAGAAAATGTTGCTAATTTATAAAAATAAATAAAAAACTGAAATCTCACATTTACGTAGGTATTCAGACCCTTTTACTCAGTACTTGTTTGAAGCACCTTTTTGTAGCGATTACAGCCTCAAGTCTTCTTGGTATGATGCTACAAGCTTGGCACACCTGTATTTGCGGAGTTTCTCCCTTTCTTCTCTGCAAGATCCTCTGAAGCTCTGTCAGGTTGGATGGGGAGCTTTGCTGCACAGCTTATTTTCAAGTCTCTCCAGAGATGTTCGATCGGGTTCAAGTCCGGGCTCTGGCTAGGCCACTCAAGGACATTTCAAGAGACTTGTCCGGAAGACACTCCTGCGTTGTCTTGGCTGTGTGCTTAGGTTTGTTGTCCCCTTGGAGGGTGAACCGTCACCCCAGTCTGAGGTCCTGAGCGCTCTGGAGCAGGTTTTCATCAAGGATCTGTCTGTACTTTCCTCCGTTCATTTTTTCCTCAATCATGACTAGTCTCCCAGTCTGTGACACTAAAAAACATCCCCACAGCATGATGTTGCCACCACCATGCTTCACCGTAGGGATGGTGCCAGGTTTCCTCCAGACATGACGCTTGGCATTCAGGCCAAAGAGTTCAATCTTGGTTTCGTCAGACCAGAGTATATTTTTTTCTCATGGTCTGATAGTCTTTAAGTGCCTTTTGGCAAACTCCAAGCATGCTGTCATGTGCCTTTTACTGAGGAGTGGCTTCTGTCTGGCCACTCTACCATAAAGCCCTGATTGGTGAAGTGCTGCAGAGATGGTTGTCCTTCTGGAAGGTTATCCCACCTCCACAGAGGAACTCTAGAGCTCTGTCAAAGTTACCATCGGGTTCTTGGTCACCTCCCTGACCAAGGTTCTTCTCCCCCAATTGTTCAGCTCTAGGAAGTATTGGTGGTTCCATACTTCTTCCATTTCAGAATGATGGAGGTCACTGTGTTCTTGGGGACCTTCAATGCTGCAGAAATGCTTTGGTACCCTTCCCCAGGTCAGTGCCTCTACGGACAATTCCTTTGACCTCATAGCTTGGTTTTTGCTCTGACATGCACTGTGAACTGTAGGACCTTTATATAGACAGGTGTGTGCGTTTCCAGATCATGTCCATTCAATTGAATTTACCACAGGTGGACTCCAATCAAGTTGTAGAAACATCTCAAGGATCATCAATGGAAACAGGATGCACCGGAGCTCAATTTCGACTCTCATAGCAAAGGGTCTGTATACTTATGTAAATAAGGTATTTCTGTTTTTATTTTTAATATATTTCCAAAATTGTCTAAACCTGTTTTCGCTTTGTAATTAAGGCTGTAAGGTAACAAAATGTGGAAAAAGTTAAGGGGTCTGAATACTTTCCTGTATGTGATAAAGTGAAAATCTGAGGCCTGCACCCGACCCTAACGCGCTAATATAGAAAATGCGCCGTAGGCTACAGTCAGAGATGGCAGTCAACTTGTCTATAATTAGATACTGTATATGGAGCTTCTCTTCTGTCATTATATGTTGCCCTAGAACACTAAATAAACTCTTGCTCACCAGAATAATGTAATAAATTGATAGAACGAATGCTTCAATCTAGTTGACATTGGTAAAGTTTTCTTTGTCATCTCTGCTTCTTTCACATAGCAAAGACGTTTAGGAAACGGGGAGAAAATGCAAGAACAAAARTACTGGAGTTTTTCTGTGCAACATTTCCAAATGACATCAGTTTGACCATTTGTAAGAAATAGAAAGCTGTGAAAACAACCCAACATGTTTCTGATAATATTTCAGTTTGGCTTGAATGCATATTTGATGTGATTGAAATACTATCAGCTTTTATGATGCTGATAAAGATAACACCTCTACAGAACCTATCTAACTGTGCATTAGCATTCTCTCAAGATGCTGAAAGAAATCATATTTCGACACTCCTGATCCTGAGTCCAAATTTAGCCTACATCAAATAAAATTGTATTTGTCACACAAATACAACAGGTGTAGACTTTACTGTGAAATACTTACTTACGAGCCCTTTCCCAGCAATGCAGAATTAAAAAGTAAGAAAAGATTAGCAAAAAAAAAAATAACGAACTAGTAACACAATAAAATAACAATAATGGATTGTGTACATTAGTACTCGGTGCCGCTTGCCGCTCCGGCCGCCCAGAGTGGCTCACTTGTGGGTGTGCTGGCAGCATATAGCAGCACGTTCGACTGTGCGTCAAGAATTCAGCATAGCAAGTTTGTATGAAGGTCTGGTTAGTAAATAGTTTCATCCATTCTTTATTTCATGAATTTATTCACAGGTAAATAGTAATATGCTCTAAACCGCTCTGGTGACAAACAAACTTTGCTGCCCTGTTTCCAATCGTTCACATGGCTGGGAGAACCTATTCAAGTAAGTAAATACAGTAAAAAAAAATATATTAACAATGTATTATTAGCTAACTAGCTATTGTGCAAGCTAACTCAAATGAACTGCTAACGTAGCAGTTAGCTATTAGCTATCTAGCCAACTTTACATACTGTGTAGCGAAGTTAATTAAATATCACCAGCTACCTAACCTAATTTTAGCTAGGTGTCAAGATGTATTTATCATTGTAAAAACAAACTCCTAATGCATTTGTAGGTAGCTAGGTAACAGCCATTGAGAAGGGTGAAAGGACAGCAGCCCCAACTGTCAAACTGTCAAAGAGTAGGCTATTCTGGATAGGGCAGGTACTTTTGTGTAGTTACAGTCCCTAGAAGTGAGAACAGAGATATAGTAACATCATTTTCAGTGCTGTCTAATTTGAGTAAAATGAAGTCTGTTTATTGCAATGTTTTATGCCCTCAGATACAGAGAGCTTTGAAAGCTCTGTTTGCAGATGAAGAGGTCCCAATGAAGAGCAGTGGTTCTTAGTCCTGGTCCTGGGGACTCAAAGGGGTGCACATTTTTGTTTTTGCCTTAGCACTACACAGYTGATTCAAATGATCAACTCATCATCAAGCTTCAAGTGGTGTTTATGTACAGTTGAAKTCGGAAGTTTGCATATACTTAGGTTGGAGTCATTAAAACTCGTTTTTCAACCACTCCACAAATTCCTTGGTAACAAACTATAGTTTTGGCAAGTCCGTTAGGACATCTACTTTGTGCATGACACAAGTCATTTTCCCAACAATTGTTTACAGACAGATAATTTCACTTATAATTTACTGTATCACAATTCCAGTGGGTCAGAAGTTTACATACACAAAGTTGACTGTGCCTTTAAACAGCTTGGAAAATTCCAGAAAATTATGTCATGGCTTTAGAAGCTTCTGATAGGCTAATTGACATAATTTGAGTCAATTGGAGGTGCACCTGTGCATGTATTTCAAGGCCTACCTTCAAACTCAGTGCCTCTTTGCTTGACATCATGGGAAAATCAAAAGAAATCAGCCAAGACCTCAGAAAAAAGTGTAGACCTCCACAAGTCTGGTTCATCCTTGGCAGCAGTTTCCAAACACCTGAAGGTACCACATTCATCTGTACAAGCAATAGTACGCAAGTATCAACACCATGGGACCACGCAGCCGTCATACCACTCAGGAAGGAGACACGTTCTGTCTCCTAGAGATGAACGTACTTTGGTGCAAAACTGCAAATCAATCCCAGAACAACAGCAAAGGACCTTGTGGAGATGCTGGAGGAAACGGGTAGAAAAGTATCTATATCCACAGTAAAACGAGTCCTATATCGACACAACCTGAAAGGCCGCTCAGCAAGGAAGAAGCCACTGCTCCAAAACCGCCATAAAAAAGCCAGACTACGGTTTGCAACTGCACATGGGGACAAAGATCGTACTTTTTGGAGAAATGTCCTCTGGTCTGATGAAACAAAAATAGAACTGTTTGTCCATAATGACCATTGTTATGTTTTCAGGAAAAAGGGGGAAGCTTGCAAGCCGAAGAACACCATCCCAACCGTGAAGCAYGGGGGTGGCAGCATCATGTTGTGGGGGTGCTTTGCTGCAGGAGGGACTGGTGCACTTCACAAAATAGATGGCATCATGAGGGAGGAAAAGTATGTGGATATATTGAAGCAACATCTCAAGACATCAGTCAGGAAGTTAAAGCTTGGTCGCAAATGGGTCTTCCAAATGGACAATGACGCCAAGCATACTTCCAAAGTTGTGGCAAAATGGCTTAAGGACAACAAAGTCAAGGTATTGGATTGGCCAACACAAAGCCCTGACCTCAATTCCATAGAAAAGTTGTGGGCAGAACTGAAAAAGCGTGAACGAGGCCTACAAACCTGACTCCGTTACACCAGCTCTGTCAGGAGGAATGGGCCAAAATTCACCCAACTTATTGTGGGAMGCTTGTGGAGGCTACCCAAAATGTTTGACCCAAGTTAAACAATTTAAAAGCAATGCTACCAAATACTAATTGAGTGTATGTAAACTTCTGTCCCACTGGGAATGTGATGAAAGAAATAAAAGCTGAAATAAATCTTTCTCTCTACTTTTATTCTGACATTTCACAATCTTAAAATAAAGTGGTGATTCAAACTGACCTAAGACAGGGAATTTTTACTAGGATTAAATGTCAGGAATTGTGAAAAACKGAGTTTAAATGTATTTGGCTAAGGTGTATGTAAACTTCCGACTTCAACTGTATTATTATTATTTGTGATGCTATCTTTGATATGATCCTGCTATTGTCACGTGCTACACATGCCCACATGCATCTGTCCTTCCAATGTTATCATGATTTGTTATAAGAGATATTATTCTTTAGAAATCCACAATGACCTGGTGATGTAAAAGTCTAATAATGACTATCTTCCATATTCCTACAGATACCTTGCAACTGGAGATTCCTTCAAAACGATTGCCTACAGTTTCTGTGTAGGGCACTGCACGGTTGGGTGGCCAGGGCCATCTGGGACTGCCTACCTGTGTCCTGCATAACTTCATGAGAATGTACATGAGGACCAGGAGGGGATCTGCAGCTCGCTACCACGTGCCAGAGGAGAGGTCTGCTTCTCTGCAGGATYTTTCAAGGATGGGCGCTAACAACGCAGCACAGGAGGCAATCTGTGTGCGGGAGATCTTCACCTCTTACTTCTTCGAAGAGGGTGCTGTTCCCTGGCAACACCATAGACTAGACTATGCACAACCAAAGGCTCTTAAGAGCCATCCACATTGCAATAAGTGTATTCTTCCATTTACTTCGCTATGTCAACTGCATTTATTCAATTCACAGTTTAGGTAAGGGTAATGTCTGTACAAAAACAGAACAGGCTCCTTTAAGAGTCACCCATATTGAAAATGAAGAACAATTAGACACCCTATAACCCACAGCTACACACTCGTGTATCAATCTGATTGATGGATTGTGTTGTGCAGTAAGCAGGCTCAGGTGTATAACTGTGGCTCCTTCCACCTTCAAAGAACAGGCAAGAGGGCCAACCATGGAGAATAGTAAGACACGTTCATTATTTCTATTTATGTAGAAAATAATGTAGAAAACGCTATATTGTTTGTCATCGTGTGTCTGTATGTTTTTCAGTATAAAGTACTCTTCAGCCACTTAGTGTGGACAACGGGTGAGGCGACACACAGATTCCTGTTGAACACTGTCTCTTCAACTACCTTATTTTCTAAATAACAGTCTCTCTCCTTCACTTCCTCCCTCTTCCCCCCTTCTGCCTAAATCCTCTAGGTTATATCAGCTGTGTCGGTGAACCCCTCCCGCATCTGAAGTGGCTACATAGAGGGCACAGTATGATCAGAGGTGAGAGGTCACTTGGTCGGGTCAACAGGAAGTATTATTAAAAAGATGCTTTACATTGAAATACAGCTAGAGATGTAGTAGTCCCAGAGTTAATGATCCAAGGACAGTTTAGCATTTTACCACCTGATGATTATGATGACTGACAGTGTCAGCATGATTAAGCCTTGTGTTGTTTGTATTTTATCTCTCTCTCCATCTGTCTCTCGTCTGCAGGTATGTTTTGATGTGAGAGAGGATGTCAACCCCCAGTCCYGTCATCGCCACCTCTCCCGCTCTTAAGATAACCTTCGGGCCAACTGGGGAGACACCACGAGAGACACTATTATGCAATTGTGATGAACTGAGAGAATATTACGTTTAGTCGCACTGTAATCCATGAATCATATGCGGTCATCCCTGCTCCTCTTTTCCTTTCTGTTTTTTACACTCTCTCACACCTCTCTCCTCACCTCCTCTTTATTCCTCTGTTTTTATCATGCACACCAGATGTGCATTGAACTACAGATTGACCTTCTATTTATAATATAAGATTACAATTAGAATGCATGTATTATGTATTTATAACACTTGGATAATGAACTTCTTTCAATAAAGCGTTTCACATTCTCTCCTAGTTGAAATGAAGTCTCTCATTTGATGAAATACTACACCTATCCTGTGTCCTCAGATCAGTGCAGATGAAGGAAAGTAGATATTGAGATGAACCGGTTTTAGAGTATTTACATAATGCATAGGAAGTGTAGTGTACTGTTTTTAAAATCTATTTCTGTGTATCAGTTACAAATCAGCCTTTCACTAGTTAAATCATGTTTCTAGTCTATTCCGTAGTTATAATGTGTAAACATTGCTGTCCCATGGGCAGGATTGGTAAACACTGTTGAAGTGTATAATTTAGGGGTGCAACTTTCACTTTCTGAAATTGCATTTTTGTCCGTCCCCCCCCCAGTTTTATCATTGGAATATTATTAGAAAACGAGGCAACGGTGTGCTTTAGGACCATGCGGATGACATTCATACCTGAACCGCACCTTTATTTGCAAAGGTAGAGTACATGATCAGTGAATACATTCAATCTACAGGCTACAATGTGGGAATCTCATGCTTGGTAATAACTACATGTAACTACATGCATCCTTGGCGCAATAAAGTTATATTATATTCTACTCAATCCATAGGCTTCATTAAATCCATGCAGACTGTTTTGAACACTCCATTCCTTTGAAACTTTGTGAGTATAATGTTTACTGTTCATTATTTTATTGTTTATTTAACTTTTGTTTATCAGCTATTTCACTTGCTTTGGCAATGTAAACATATGAGAGAGGCAGCACACTCAGTCCCCTCTGAACAGTCTGAGCGGGACAGGGCCCTCGAGTGTTCCTCACTCATAGCACTGTGCTGCTCCCTCTTCATTAACTAGGCATTGTTGTCTCTCCTCCCACTCATAAGTTATTGCTACATAGTGGAGAAACTTCCAAAAGATTTTAGGATTATATTTCCTGCTGGTAATATTCCCACTGTAGCTCCACTTTCTCTGCAGGATGGTACAAATCACTACCTCTTAGTCTGCCAGAATAAACCAACAGAAAAACACACCTGCAATGTTCTTAAACATGGCGATGAAAGTTTTGATTGGACTTCATCTACAGTATGTATCTCAAAAACGCAGAAATAACAATGCTAACATTTGGCCTCCCTAAACTCTCTCCAGTACTAGCTCTCCATCCTCCACATTCACAGTTTCTCTCCTTCTTTCCTCTCCTCTTCTCCAGAACTTGTACCAGAACAGGTTTCTCGGACTCGGACTAGCAGCAATGGCATCCCCGTCACGTTCGTCCCAGAACCGCCGGCGCTGTAAGCACCCGATCCGCCACAGCTACAATCCCGAGCAGTTCCCTAACGTCAACTTCCAGAACGGCTTTCCCGAGGGCGTGGCGATTATGCACCGCTCGACCAGCGACACAGACCTGGTGACATCACACAGCCGTTCAACGCTCACCGTCAGCACCTCGCTCTATGCCATCGGTCAGACCCAGGACATCCTCATCTGCTGGAACATCAAGGAGGAGGTGGACGCTGGGGACTGGATCGGCATGTACCTCATCGGTGAGCACTGCCATAACAGTGATTTTCATAGAAGGGACCAAAGCAATACGTAATAGTAGATGATAGTGAGGCAGCTAGAGACAGTGAGATGAAGAGCAGCTTATTTCCAATCTTGTAAACTGTTACACATGCATGTGATCTTCTTTGAAGTTAGCTTTTGGGGAAGAGGAAGAGGTGTGTAGGACAAGAACTAGAATGTGTTAATTCAAGTCTACAGTATTTGAAAGGGACTGTATGTACACTACATAGAGAGCAATGCGATGACTCAGGTCATGTTAGGTCAGGTCATGTCCAGTCTGCCTTCCCTTATCATTTGAGGTAATCTAAAGGTGGTGTTGTGGTGCTCAGGCACAGTTAATGTTACATATCCACAGGTAACTGACAATGCTTGGGTGATAATGTAATGGGACTTTGTATCTCACCTTACCTCCCTCTCTTTCGTCTCTCTCAGAAGAAGTTTCGTCTGAGAACTTTCTAGACTACAAGAGCCGCGGAGTGAATGGTTCGCATAAGGGCCAGATAGTGTGGAAAATTGAGGCCAACTCCTATTTTGTGGAGCGTAAGTGTATTTCTGGAAATACATCCAAAACCAGCTACATTACAGTACACTACATCCCCCACACACTGAGAGAGCTGTTTTATAACGGATGTAGCATCTAGCACTCAGAACAGGACACTGCTTCGTCAGTGCATATTGTAAATCTTTACATAACACTGAAACTATCTCATAACTATTTTGTTTCTCATTACCATTGTGACCATTTTGTATCTTCAGACTTCCATAAGTTTCAGGATTTCCCTTTAGAATCACAAATACTTCTTACTCTGCACAGATTAAAGCAAGTCTATTTGGAAGAGATTCCCATAAATAAAATAATTGACATAATTTATATAGCCAAATGATCCCATTAGTTCCTCTAGACTAGAGAACCGACACTGACTGTACAGTACAGTAGGCCCCGGTGTGGACAGCTCTGCTTAGACACAAAGTGCAGCTTTGAGTAACTACCATAGTGCTATCCTCCTCTCATCTGGTTCTGCTAAAGTAATACGTTGTCATCTGTGGGTGATTTTGTTATTTAGCTAACACTGCTTATTGTTTATTTACCTAAAGTAAGACTCATCCCTCAAAGAGCTCCTCCCACCTCGTCAGTAGGGACAGCTCATTCGCAAGAATCAGATATCTATCAATCAATCAATCAATCAATCAATCACATTTATTTATAAAGCCCTTTTAACATCAGCCGATATAAAAGAAACCCAGCCTAAAACCCTAAACAGCAAGCAATGCAGATGTAGAAGTACGGTGGCTAAGAAAAACTCCCTAGAAAGGCCAGAACCTAGGAAGAAACCTAGAGAGGAACCAGGCTCTGAGGGGTGGCCAGTCCTCTTCTGGCTGTGCCGGGTGGAGATTATAACAGTACATGGCCAAGATGTTAAAACGTTCATAGATGACCAGCGGGGTCAGATAATAATAATCACAGTGGTTGTAGAGGGTGCAACAGGTCAGCACCTCAGCAGTAAATGTCAGTTGGCTTTTCATAGCCGATCATTCAGAGTTAGAGACAGCAGGTGCAGTAGAGAGCATCCAAAACAGCGGGTCCGGGACAAGGTAGCACGTCCAGTGAACAGGTCAGGGTTCCATAGCCGCAGGCAGAACAGTTGAAACTGGAGCAGCAGCATGACCAGGTGGACTGGGGACAGCAAGGAGTCATCAGGCCAGGTATTCCTGAGGCATGGTCCTAGGGCTCAGGTCCTCCGAGAGAAAGAGAAAGAGAGAGAGAGAATTAGAGAGAGCATACTTAAATTCACACAGGACACCGGATAAGACATGAAACATGCTCCAGATATAACAGACTCACCCTTGCCCCCGACACATAAACTACTGCAGCATAAATACCCGGACAGGGTCAAACAGACAGGATATAACATCACCCACTTTGCCAAGGCACAGCCCCCACACCACTAGTAGGATATCTTCAACCACCAACATACTACCCTGAGACAAGGCCGAGTATAGCCCACAAAGACTTCCCCCACGGCACGAACCTGAGGGGGTGTGCCAACCCGGACAGGAAGATCACGTCAGTGACTCAACCCACTCCTAGGGACGGCATGGAAGAGCACCAGTATGCCAGTGACTCAGCCCCCGTAATAGGGTTAGAGGCAGAGAATCCCAGTGGAGAGAAGGGAACCGGCCAGGCAGAGACAGCAATCAATCTTTTGGCCAATACCATTCGCTGATGCCTGTGTGCCACCCTGTAGGCTCAGTGGTGTTGATTCTCAAGCATCTCCATTTAGCTACCACAGTAGATTAGCAGCTTGGAAAGCAGCCACTGAGATTCTTATCTCTCTGTGTAATTAAAGGGATGGTATTATCTCTCTGTGTAATTAAAGGGATAGTATTATCTCTCGGTGTAATTACATGGATAGTATTATCTCTCTGTGTAATTAAAGGGATAGTATTATCTCTCTGTGTCAGACTCCGCTGCTAATAACCATGTAGCTGAGGACCGTCTGCTCTCTCTCCCCCAGTTTATTGGCATGCTGCTCACAACAGCTTCCTTAGGTCACGCTGGTGTGTCTCTGGCCTGTTTTTGAGAGCTTTCCAACTGTGAAACCTGATAAAGGTGCCAATAAACAGAGAAATAGTGTATAATGCAAACAGTAGGTAATTTTAAAAAGATAGAACAATCTCTCTACTGTTCTTAAACTAACTTCTGTCCTCTCTTCTGTCATTTGTCTCTTTTTTCCTCAGTGGAGACCAAGATCTGTTTTAAATACTATCATGGTGTGAGCGGGGCACTGCGTGCCACCACCCCCAGTTTGACTGTGAAGAACCCCTCAGTTCCGGTGAGCGTGTAGGACTACTTAGTCCCAACCTGGTATTAGTGCTACTGTACATGGGCTCTATGTGTTCATATGGGCTTCTCAAGGGGCACTGGAGGGAAGAGATGGGGATTTACAACGGATCTACTGTATGTCTTTCCATCTAAAGGATATATTTTTCCATTGTCTGGGTTGAAGCTTTTCTTACCACTTTAGAGCCTAGAGTGGTAAGAAAAGTAAGAAAAAAAATCCTGACTGTTCCAGAAAGGGGTTAGCATGTCATCTGTTGTCCAGTGTTACCTGGATTACTAGGGGTTATCAGACGTGATTTAAAGGGCAGATATAATGGGTTTAGCAATCCATTAGATTGGTTACCCTTCTTTTCTCATTGACTGGAAAAGAAAATCCTGAAATTGAAAGTGGTGCTAAGTGTAAATTATTATATGCTTATTGGCTGGATGACATTGCCTGTCTTGAGAGAGATCACGCACAGACAGACAGCAGTCTGAGAGATAGACAGACAGATACGCCACAGCCAGAGGTGAACAGAGAGGGGAATCAGATAATGTCCTTGTGTTGTCCCTGTGGAGTATACTGTAGTAGAGGTCCCCTGTGGGCACTCCAGCTGTCTGCTGTAGGCCCACTGCAGCCAGGGAGTGAAATGCATTAGCCCAGGCCTATGCAGGCCCTGCCCCCACAGCCTACATACCCCCACACTGCTATAATGACTAGTCACTAATCCTTCTAGAGATCACACCCAGAGGAACAATCTCAGAGAAACACATCAATGTCACAGCCTGTCAAAATGCCATTGTATTGTTACTGCTGTGATGGTGTGTGTGCGTGTGTTTGCATATGACCCTTATCCTCCACCCCCATCTCTCAGTGGCCCTCCATCTCTCAGTGGCCCTCCATCATCTCTCAGTGGCTATTTTCCACAAATCCAGCCTGCTATAAAAACCCTTAGGCAGGCTTACACCTGTGGAGGAGGAACAGGGAGGAGAGGTGCTTTAAAGGCGGGTGCTGATGTGACTCTTTCTTTCTCTCTCTCTCTCTCTTTCTTTCTTGTGCTCTCTCTCTCTCTCTAACCCTCTCTCTCTCTCTCTCTCTCTCTCTCTCTCTAACCCTCTCTTTCTTTCGCTCTCTCTTTCTCACCCTCTCTCTCTGTAGGTGTTTAAGCCCGTCACCAATGAAGAAGTCCCCCAGAGCACAGGCAGCAGAAGACTCATTAGCTTCTCCCTCTCAGGTGAGCATGCCCCCSCCCCCCCCCCCCCCCGCCCCTACCACCACGTTACCTTGGCAACGCGTCTCTACAGGGTTGGGCCAGCACACGTGCCAGCATCACTGTGGCAAAGGGAAACACACAGCTTGTGTCTCCATAGCAACTCATCCCAGGATTCAGATACAGTACTATCATCCATCTGGAGTACATCATGTGCATTACAGGAAGGAATGTTCTGTGCCAACTGGCATGATACAGAATGCTAGCAGTTAGAGAAATATTGACAAACCCACACTTACATGACGGTGATGAAAAGGATTCCTTTCTCCTAACACTTCCATACTTAAATGCGGCTGTTTCATTCCCAAACGCTGCATGAAGAAATACATCACATCTGTAGAAATGTCACAAAAACATCCTAACAAGTGAGGCTCTGACTCATCATAGGAAAAGCACAGTGAGTCTATTGTGCTAAGTGTTTCTGACAGTCCTGAGTTGAGTTGGATTCCCAACTGTGAGGGATGCAGCAGCAGCAGTAGAGGCGGTATGATCCAGTTCCACCTGATTCACAGTGAGGTAGTGCAGATGAAAGGTGGGTGTGACAGCTTGCTAAATCGTGTATCCAAACGATTCTCTCCCCCCACGGCTGCATGGGAGATGTCAGGGGAGGCAGATGGGATTTCAGACAGCAGCTCTTCCCCCTTCGTCTTCAGCTTTGATCAACACAGGCTTACAAATACTGAACAAACATACTGACTGTAGTAGTCCCTGTCTGGTCCCAGATCACTGGAAGGCTATGCTACTGTATGACATGGCTGTCACAAATATTACAGAGCAGAGTTGGAGAGAAGTTCAAGTTAAATGCAACGCTATGCAAAATAATAATTCTGTCTAGATGTATTTTTCAGGGTGAGTTATTCTGTCTCTGCTCTGCTATAGTAGAACATACTACTACTATTGTAGAAGTACAGCATACTGTGGCAACACAGGATATTCAACTGAATTGATTTGCAGAACTAAAAGGAACATTTTCTTTCTCAAGGACATTCCTGCTGCCTGCACTCTGCTCCTCTTTGTCAGGAGTTTGGGATTTTCTTAAGCCGTTAAAGGTGTAATTTTTAAGCCTTTTATCCTCATCGTCTCCTCCTCTATACTCTTATCGTCTCTGGTAGATTTCCACGCCACGGGGCTGAAGAAAGGGATGTTCTTCAACCCTGACCCCTACCTGAAGATCGCCATCCATCCCGGCAGGAACAGCATCTTTCCAGCGCTGCCACACCACGGCCAGGAGAAACGCTCAGGCATCGTCTGTAACACCATCAACCCCCGCTGGCAGAGAGAGGTGAGAGGAGGGCCCTGACAAGGCTTTATATTCTATGTGTTCCAGGACAATTGTTGCTATCTGGCTCGAAGGACTATGAAAAAGCGAGCAACCTTGAGTATGCTCTCTGTAACAGGGCAATAAAGTCAGGCAGAGTGACAGTCTTTATACAATATGTTATACAGGTACTGTTGACCTGGAACCATATTGAAACACTAACTGGAATGTACAGAATTTACACGGGTGTAACCAAAGTTGGTTCTCTTGTTTTTGCTCAAGAGAACAAGTGCTGAAAATGGGTTACAACAGTTGTGGTTTGGATGTGATGAGTTGAGAGCACTATCCCTGCAATATACAGTGCATTCAGGAAGTATTCAGACCCTATTATATTTGATTTTTTTCTTTTTTCCTCATCAATCTACACACAGTGCCCCATAATGACAAAGCAAAAACAGGTTTTTAGACTTTTGTTTTTCTGTAAATATCACATTTACATAAGTATTCAGACCCTTTACTCAGTCCTTTGTTGAAGCACCTTAGGCAGCGATTACAGCCTTCAGTCTTCTTGGGTATGACACTATAAGCTTGGCACATCTGTATTTGGGGAGTTTCTCCCATTCTTCTCTGCAGATCATCTCAAGCTCTGTCAGGTTGGATGTGGAGCGTTGCTGCACAGATATTTTCAGGTCTCTCCAGAGATGTTCAAGTCCGGGCTCTGGCTGGGCCACTCAAGGACATTCAGAGACATGTCCCGAAGCCACTCCTGCGTTGTCTTGGCTGTGTGTGCTTAGGGCCCCAGTCTGAGGTCCTGAGCACTCTGGAGCAGGTTTTCATCAAGGATCTCTCTGTACTTTGCTCCGTTCATCTTTGCTGACTAGACTCCCAGTCCCTGCCGCTGAACAATGGTGGTGCCAGGTTTCCTCCAGACCTGACGCTTGGCATTCAGGCCAAAGAGTTCAATCTTGGTTTCATCAGACCAGAGAATCTTGTTTCTCATGGTCTGAGAGTATTTAGGTGCCTTTTGACAAACTTCAAGTGGGCTGTCATGTGCCTTTTACTGAGGAGTGGCTTCCGTCTGGCCACTCTACCATAAAGGCCTGATTGGTGGAGTGCTGCAGAGATGGTTGTCATTCTGGAAGGTTCTCCCATCTCCACAGAGGAACTAGAGCTCTGTCAGAGTGACCATCGGGTTCTTGGGCACCTACCTGACCAAGGTCCTTTTCCCCTGATTGTTTGGCAGGGCGGCCAGCTCTAGGAAGAGTCTTGGTGGTTCCAAACTTCTTCCATTTAAGAATGATGGAGGCCACTGTGTTCTTGGGGACCTTCAATGCTGCAGACATTTTCTCGTACCCTTTCCCAGATCAGTGCCTCGACACAATCCTTTCTCGGTGCTCTACGGGCAATTCCTTCGACCTCATGGCTCTGTTTTTGCTCTGAAATTCACTGTCAAATGTGGGATTGTCACAAATCCCGCCGAAGATGGTGCCTCTTCCCGTTCGGGCGGCGCTCGGCGGTCGTCGTCGCCGGCCTACTAGCTGCCACCGATCCCCTTTTCTGTTTCATTTAGTTGTGTCTGATTTGTTGCACCTGTTTCGTGTTTAGGTTTGATTTTGGGCTATTTAAACCCAGTTGGCCCGCCGACTTTTGTGCGGGCTTGTTTTTCTGTTTGTGGTGTTTCGTTCATTCTTGTGGTGTCTGTTCCTATTCTGTTTAGTCCTGTTTGTTTGGACTGGGACTTTACGCGCCCTTGTGTGTGTGGCGTGACCGTCTCTCTGGTATTTTGGAATATTAAATCCACGTCCTTTTTGAACTACCCTGCTCTCTGCGCCTGACTCCTTCACTCACCACTTTTGGAATCCTGACAGGGATCTTATATAGACATGTGTGTGCCTTTCCAAATGAATGTCCAATCAATTGAATTTACCACAGGTAGACTCCAATCAAGTTGTAGAAATATCTCAAAGATGATCAATGGAAACAGGATGTAAGTGAGCTCAATTTCGATTCTCATAGCAAAGGGTCTGAATACATTAGCAAAAATATCAAAAAACCTATTTTCGCTTTGTCATTATGGGGTATTGTGTGTAGATTGCTGAGGAWTTTTTTTACTCAATTTTTACTCATTTTAGAAAATGGGTGTGAATACTTTCCGAAGGCACTGTATACTTTTTTAAATATACACTGAGTGCACAAAACATTAGGAACACCCACTCTTTCCATGACGTAGACTGACCAGGTGAATCCAGGGCTGTGTTCGAATACCCATACTGTATACTACATACTTAATGAGTATATACTACATACTATTAGTTCATTTTAGTATACTGTAAGCAAACTGTATTGTTTCAGTTGAGCGTACTAGAGCTTCGCCTGTCTACCGGAAGTTGATGCTGTTGCTATGCAACCTCTTGCTAGCTTGTTAGCATAACAAATGACTAGCTAAATATTTTATGATTTTCGGTGTGTTTGTAAATTCAATCTGGAGTGGCAGAGTGCACTCTGGGTGTTCGTAAATCCAGAGCATTGTCAGATAGTCTGTTCGTAAATGTAGAGCGTTTCGCTCTCGGAGCGTTCAATTGCAGTCAAGCAGCCAAATTAACTGGCTAACGTTGACTATATACTTCCAGAAACAAATGAGAAAACACCTCACTCTAACCATTTTACTCGCCCTAGCAGAGCTGGTTAGGCTGTTTTCATGTTATCCATAGCTTTGGTGACTGTGCTGCTGGCAAAAATGTAATAGCTTCTTTTTTTTTGCCGAAGTTTACTGACCCCGGCCATATTCAACGGGTGTTAAGCGTTTGTAAATGTATCAGTTATTCTGCGGGAGAGTCCTCTGAAATCTGAGTAGATAGCCAGAATTAACAATGTCCATTTAAACGCAAAATTACTATACCACTTAGCTAAGAATTGTGTGAATAATCAAGTCAATAAACGTTGGGTAGTTAGTTAAATAGCAGATTAGTTAATATCTGCCTGGCAAGTTCGATGTATTAGTAGCCAACTAACATTAGGTAACTAGCTAACATACCGGTAGATGCTGCTGTAATGCAATGGGGTTCATAAGGATAGCAAAGCTAACAAATTGTCAACCAACATAGCATGCAATGTAACTTATTTGAAAGTCATTACTTTATTACATTGCTCAACATTTTCTTCATATTTGACATAATTAGTTAAAGCAATGAGTTTGTATCCGCTCTCGTTGGACTTTTTTGCTTCGGCTGCACATTTTCCGCCATTTTCTACAAATCTGAAAACGTTGTGAAGCCATGCCCATTTTCTGAAGAATTGCATTATGGTTCCTAAAAGCACTGAAATAGTGTCCATTGCTTGTATACTTCGTATTTTGGCAAATTTAGTACGACATCCGGGAACTTTTGGCATACTAACTATATCCATGCTATGACCAATAACTATATACTCAATTCACTATATACTCAATTCACTATATACTCAATTCACGTCACAAATAGTACGGTTAGTGCGTTTAGTATGAGTATTCAAACACAGCTCAGGTGAAAGCTATTATCTCTTATTGACTTGTCTAGTTAAATAAAGGTTAAATATAATACATAAAAATGTAAATTAATGATGTCACCTGTTTAATCCACTTCAAACAGTGTAGATGAAGGGGAGGAGACAGCTTAAAGAAGGATTTTTAAGCCTTGAGACAATTGAGACACGAATTGTGTATGATTGCCATTCAGAGGGTGAATGGGCAAGACAAAAGATTTAAGTGCTTTTGAACAGGGTATGGTAGTAGATGCCAGGCGCACTAGTTTGAGTATGTCAAGAACTGCAATGCTGCTGGGTTTGTCACGCTCAACAGTTTCCCGTGTGTATCAAGAATAGGCCACCACCCAAAGGACATCCAGCCAACTTGACACAACTGTGGAAGCATTGGAGTCAACATGTGCAGGAAGCGTTGGAGTCAACATGGGCGGGAATCGTTGGAGTTAACATGGGCCAGCATCCCTGTGGAACGCGTTCACACCTTGTAGAGTCCATGCCTGACGAATTGAGAATGTTCTGATGGCAAAAAGGGGTGGAACGTAATATTAGGAAGGTGTTCCTAATATTTTGTACACTCAGTGAGTGTGTATGAATGTGACAGTGTTGTTTGGTGAGCGATATTAACTTGAGGAACAATGTGTATTGCACGGGATGCTGAGATCTCATTAAATCCATCCGCTGTGTTCCTCCTCATCATGGGGGGATTTACATTTACACTGCTAATGAGGAGAGTGCTTTGGAGGACAGACAGTCGGAAAATGGGTCAAACAGGCAGGCATGCAGGCAGGCAGAGATAGACAGAGAGGGAGCGAGAGAGAGAGAGAGAGAGAGAGTAGAGGAAGGTAGAGGGGGTAGGAGGATAGTGGGAAAGAGGAGGAATTTTATTTTACATGTCTCTTGGAGAGAGGGAAGGGAAAAGACGTTTGAGGGACTGGCAGGAGGTAGGCTTATTAACATTTGACTTGTTTAGGGAGGGATATTCCCCTCCCTGGCTGTATCTCCTCCTCCTGAACACAGCAGTACTCCCTCCCTCCCTGGCTGTATCTCCTCCTCCTGAACACAGCAGTACTCCCTCCCTCCCTGGCTGTATCTCCTCCTCCTGAAAACAGCAGTACTCCCTCCCTCCCTGGCTGTATCTCCTCCTCCTGAAAACAGCAGTACACCCTCCCTCCTTCCCTGCCTCTTTATATTCTTCATCATTACCCTCCTTCCACTTCCTCTACTCAGCAGACAGTGTCTCCTTCTGATTCAGGGGCTTTGCAACCTCTTGCTAGCTTGTTAGCATAACAAATGACTAGCTAAATATTTTATGATTTTCGGTGTGTTTGTAAATTCAATCTGGAGTGGCAGAGTGCACTCTGGGTGTTCGTAAATCCAGAGCATTGTCAGATAGTCTGTTCGTAAATGTAGAGCGTTTCGCGTTCTTTATATTCTTCATCATTACCCTCCTTCCACTTCCTCTACTCAGCAGACAGTGTCTCCTTCTGATTCAGGGGCTTTGGTTTCGAAAGCTATTTCAAGGACAAGAACAGTCAAAATGCATTATAATTTATAATGTATGAATTATACATTTACACCATGACTCAGAGTTTCCTCATGTGATAATCCTCTTTTATTACCATGCTGGTAAAAACCACCTCTCTCTCCCTATAATAGGCTATTACTGGGTTACCGGTACTCATTTAGCTAATGGTTCAATTATGTGGTGTCGCCCTGAAAGGGCAGGAAATGTGTCACAGACCCAGCTCTGCTTTGGTACAGTATCAATACCCCTTCAGTATATTGAGGAGAAGGATATAGCAGCGCCACTCTGTGTTCTTGGAAATTATCAGTATGGATAAGGGGAGGTATGACACCTGCGGTGATGGTTTCTGCAGGCTTCATGCTGGATCTGACTGTATAATGAAGAGTTTAGCTAATAGAGTAGGTTCCTCCCTCTTCGTGTCTCCCTCTTGTACCTTGAAATTATCCAGGGCTTCTGTGAGGAAGGCTGAAGGCAGCGGAAAAGTGCACCCTACTCCCTCACCCTCCCCTGTTTGATATTCAGATCAGGCGCAGCCTTCCTTCGCTCCCTCAAGACTCCCTGACAGAGAGAGTCATGGGAGTACAGGTAAGGGCACACATCAGTACAGGCCAGGGTTATATATAAACCACAGCACCCCACCACCACCACCAGCTTTCTGCCTCTCAGACACTGTGCATCCCAAATGGCACCTTATTCCCTAGTGCACTACTTTTGACCAGCGCCCAACTACTATATAGGGTGCCATTTGGGATGCAGACAGCTTCACACCATCGTCATGTTCTATTCTCAGCAGCTGAAACACTTTTCAATAATAGATCTCCCTCTTTGTCTCCCAAATAGCACCCTATTCCCTTTATAGTGCTCTTATTTTTACCACGGCCCACTCTGGTCAAAAGTAGTGCACTATATAGGGACTAGGGTACTATTTTGGAAGTAGACACTATCTTCCTATAGGGCTCCAGAATCACATCACATGACTCTATGCTGCAATCACAAATTCATATTTATTTCTCATACCATTCTTCGTTCTTGCATAAACATAATTCTGAAGCTGAGTTTTATTTCTGGGTGTTGTTCATGGGGCAGCAGCACGAGGCAACCTTCGTTTCCAAAGGTTAACGATGGGTACCGGCTGTGGCGCTTCGATTAATTGATCCATTATTAAGGCCTCTTTATAACATGTGCCGTGTTCCATCCAGACACATACAGTGCCTTTGGGAAGTATTCAGACCCCTTGACTTTTTCCACATTTTGTTACGTTACAGCCTTATTCTAAAATGGATTGAAAAAAATAGTAATTCTCAGCAATCTACACTCAATAGCCCATAATGACAAAGCGAAAACGGGTATTTAGATATTTTTAGCACATGTTTTGCTAATTTATTTACCATTGAAGTTGGAAGATTACCTACACCTAGGCTGGAGTCATTCAAACTCGTTTTTCAACCACTCCACAAATTTCTTGTTAACAAACTATAGTTTTGGGAAATCGGTTACGTAATCTTCTTTGTGCATGACACAAGTAATTTTTCCAACAATTGTTTACAGACAGATTATTTCACTTATAATTCACTGTTTCACAATTCCAGTGGGTCAGAAGTTTACATACACTAAGTTGACTGTGCTTTTAAACAGCTTGGAAAATTCCAGAAAAGGATGTCATGGCTTTAGAAGCTTCTGATAGGCTAATTGACATCATTTGAGTCAATTGGAAGTGTACCTGTGGATGTATTTTAAGGCCTACCTTCAAACTCAGTGCCTCTTTGCTTGACATCATGGGAAAATCAAAAGAAATCAGCCAAGACCTCAGGAAAAAAAATTGTAGACCTCCAAAAGTCTGGTTCATCCTTGGGAACAATTTCAAAATGCCTGAAGGTACCACGTTCATCTGTACAAACAATAGTAAGCAAGTATCAACACCATGGGACCACGCAGCCGTCATACCGCTCAGGAAGGAGACACGCTCTGTCTCATAGAGATGAACATACTTTGGTGCAAAAAGTGCAAATCAATCCCAGAACATCAGCAAAGGACCTTGTGAAGATGCTGGAGGAAACAGGTAGAAAAGTATCTATATCCACAGTAAAACGAGTCCTATATCGACATAACCTGAAAGGCCGCTCAGCAAGGAAGAAGCCTCTGCTCCAAAACCGCCATAAAAAAAGCCAGACTACGGTTTGCAACTGCACATGGGGACAAAGATCGTACTTTTTGGAGAATGTCCTCTGGTCTGATGAAACAAAAATAATGACCATCATTATGTTTGTAGGAAAAAGGGGGAGGCTTGCAAGCCGAAGAACACCATCCCATCCATGAAGCACGGGGGTGGCAGCATCATGTTGTGGGGGTGCTTTGTGGCAGGAGGGACTGGTGCACTTCACAAAATAGATGACATCATGAGGGAGGAAAATTATGTGGATACATTGAAGCAGCATCTCAAGACATCAGTCAGGAAGTAAAAGCTTGATCGCAAATGGGTCTTCCAAATGGACATTGATGCCAAGCATACTTCCAAAGTTGTGGCAAAATGGCTTAATGGAAATAGGGGGCGCCCTTTTCACTTTTGGATAAAAGTGAGTTTGATTTCACAGAAGTGTGATTGACTTGGAGTTACATTGTGTTGTTTAAGTGTTCCCTTTATTTTTTTGAGCAGTGTATTTAAAAGCAATGCTACCAAATACTTATTGAGTGTATGTAAAGTTCTGACCCACTGGGAATGTGATGAAAGAAATAAAAGCTGAAATAAATCACTCTCTATTATTCTGACATTTCACATTCTTAAAATAAAAAGTGATGAGCCTAACTGACCTAAGACAGGGAATTTTTACTGGTATTAATGTCAGGAATTGTGAAAAACTGAGTTTAAATGTTTTGGTGTATTTAAACGTCCGACTTCAACTGTACATACTGTAAATATTCTGACCCTTTGCTATGAGACTCGAAATTGACTCGAAATTCATCATCCTTGAGATGTTTCTACAACTTGATCCACCTGTGGTAAATTCAATTGATTGGACATGATTTGGAAAGGCACACACCTGTCTATATAAGGTCCCACAGTTGACAGTGCATGTCAGAGCGAAAACCAAGCCATGAAGTCGACGAAATTGTCCGTAGAACTCAGAGACAGGATTGTGTCGAGGCACTGATCTGGGGAAGGGTAGAAAAAAATGTGAGCAGCATTGAAGGTCCTCAAGAACACA
Source organism: Salvelinus sp. IW2-2015 (assembly GCF_002910315.2). Classification (NCBI taxonomy): domain Eukaryota; kingdom Metazoa; phylum Chordata; class Actinopteri; order Salmoniformes; family Salmonidae; genus Salvelinus; species Salvelinus sp. IW2-2015. The sequence continues at coordinate 23,322,389 of NC_036871.1, forward strand.
GTGGCCTCCATCATTCTTAAATGGAAGAAGTTGGGAACCACCAAGACTCTTCCTAGAGCTGGCCACCCAGCCAAACTGAGCATTCGGGGGAAAAGGACCTTGGTCAGGTAGGTGCCCAAGAACCCGATGGTCACTCTGACAGAGCTCTAGAGTTCCTCTGTCCTTTTGAAGAATTGTATTTGTTAAAAACTGTTCCACTTTTGTCTTTCTCTCTCTCTCTGAGTCAACTACGCATCTACAGTGCTACCTAGCTGTAGCTTATGCTTTCAGTACTAGATTCATTCTCTGATCCTTTGATTGGGTGGACAACATGTCAGTTCATGCTGCAATAGCTCTGATAGGTTGGAGGACGTCCTCCGGAAGTTGTAATAATTACATTGAAGTCTATGGAAGGAGGTGAGAACCACGAGCCTCCTAGGATTTGTATTGAAGTCAATGTACCCAGAGGAGGATGGGAACTAGTTGTCCTCCGGCTACACCATGGTGTTACCCTACAGAGTGCTTTTGAGGCTACTGTAGACCTTAATTCAAAACAGTGTGTTTTAATCAATTATTTGGTGACGTGAATATATTTAGTGTAGTTTTATCTAAAACTTTTTTAATGTTTCACTATTTTTATTTTTATGAAATTCACTGAGGATGGGATTCCCTTTCCTCCTCTGAGGAGCCTCCACTGCTACTGCCTCTTCTACTATTGCTACTACCACTACCATAGATCCTATATCTATTGTATGTATACATTATGGATTACTTTTACATCCCTTTACTATATGACCTGCAATTTAGGACAATGATTAAAAAAAGTATGCAAACATGCTCGCTGTATGCTTTAGGCAGGCAGGGGGTTAACTGCATACACATATTGTATATACTGTAATACTGAGCTAGTGATATCTGATCCACTCATGTTCTGTTACAAGTACAGAACAGCACAGAACAGAACAGAACAGTACACTACAAAACAGTACAGTAAGCTACAACCAGGTCAGTTCATGTAGAGATAGAGAGATACCTGGAGGGATGCCAGTTCATAGCTCATCTGTCATAGAGATCACAGGGTGAATAAAAAAAATGATTTCAATTAAAATGTCCAATTTACAGAGGTTTCATTTTTTCTTTACCTTTACATTTTGGCATCACTGTCATTTGAGGTTACACAGGGTTGGGTAATGCATTGTTTCATATGTATTATTCCCTCCATTCCAAAGTTATACTTAGTCTTACTTTGAGTTCAGCACCATGGATAGCTCCCTCTTTGTCTCCTGTAGCTGCAAGTGTTTTCAGTACTACTAACAACTACACAAGCGTCACAACTACACAAGCGTCACAGTGACACGCATCTCTAACACTACACGCATACTTACACACAGCCCCTATACAGGCATTTAAAAAATATTCTATGTCTTTCTCTCTCTCCTCAGCGCTTCAACTTTGTGTCTCTGCCCACGGACGTTCTGGAGATCGAGGTGAAAGATAAGTTTGCCAAGAGTCGTCCCATCATCAAACGTTTCCTGGGCAAGCTGTCCATGCCTGTGCAGCGGCTACTGGAGAAGCATGCTATTGGGTACAGCTCAGGAATTAACAGGACGCTCATAGGATTATCAGGATAATCAAATGCTTATGAATTGATATTTTGGAAACCCTTTACAAGAGCCCTCTAAAGCAGGGCAAACACCAAAACGTGGGGGGGGGGGGGGGGGGGGAAGTAAATCATAAAGTAACATGTCTCTCTCTTGAATTCCCCCCCTTCGCTCACCCTCTGTTCAACTCCCTCGCTTTCTCTTCCTTTCTCCCTCTCTCACCCCACTTTTCTCACTCTCACCCCCCTCTCTTTATCTCTATCTCTCACCTCCTCTCTCCCTCCCCGTCCCTCCCCTCTTTCTTTCCTCCTCCATAGTGACCGTGTGGTCAGCTACACACTGGGCCGAAGGCTGCCGACGGAACATGTCAGTGGACAGCTGCAGTTCAGATTTGAGATCACTTCCTCCATTCATCCAGGTTCCTCTTTCACACACATCATCTCACACACGTCCAGACCTGGGTTCAAATAGTACTAGTTTTCCTTCAAACACTTTAGCTGCACTTGATCAAACTTGCCTGGCGTAATGGAGCTAAGGGAATAGTCCCACAAACCCCACCCATCTGGTTCTCTCAGCAGGCTCAATCAAACACTCAAAGTTTTTGAACAGAAACACATAGTATTTGAACCCAGGTTTGTTCACATCCTGTTTGTCTTCTTCCTCTCATTTAGGTTAAATTAGTCTGTTTCTTAATACAGAGGTAGGACAATTAGAATATATAATATCTACTGTATGTCTGTAAATATCAACTGTCATATCTAGGTTTGGACAGGCAGATATTAAGCATTGATTATTCTGGTATTGTCATGTGCCATATTGTCATGCTGCTTTGATTTATACAAGATTTTATATTTATTGACATACCATACCAGAAACAGAATAGTCTATTAAGAGTTAAAAGAGTGTGAGTTAATGTGGATATGCCCCACTGTGTGGTAGCCAGGCCCCTGACTGTGAGGTAATGAGCTCTGTTCTCCCCCTGCAGATGATGAGGACATGTCTCTCAGCACAGAGCCTGAGTGTGCCGCTGTGCAGGAGAACCAAGGGGAAGGCCAGTCCTCCCAGGCCCAAGGACAAGCAGAGGACACCATGAGCCTGGGTCCGGGGGCTCCTGAACTCCCCATGGATGAGGAGGAATATACTGGAGCTCCAGAACTCCCTATTGGAGGGGATACAGATACTGACACTCCCATGGAGGGGGATCCAGCAAGGCCTTCGAGTTCAAAGCAGCCCACAGATGGAGATGGAGACTCAGGGCCTGGCTGTTCCAGAGCTGAGGCCCAAAAACCAGAAGCAAGCAAACCAGAAGTCCATGGTGCTCACGGGGAGGCAGTTGTGGCTGTAGCTGTTTCTGCAGAGAAGCTACCCACGGTAGAGGAAAACAGTGAGGAAGGGGACCAGCAGACCCCCACTAGTCCTCAGGCTGCTGTCCCAGAGGAGCAGAGGGCTATTGGGCAGGAGGCTGAGTGGGCAGAGGGGGTGGACAGTGCCCCAGTAGATGGTCAGTTCAGCTCTGCAGTACACTCTGCTGTAGTGCAGGACATGGAGAGTGCAGCGTTTGGAGTCTCTCGAGGGCCAGCAGAACAGCAGGCAGTGGGGCAGGAAGAGGGGGGCGAGGACTGCTGCTCCCTGCGCGTCAGGACCACCCCTAGGCGTAAGAACCGGCCCTGCTCCCTGCCTGTGTCCGAGCTGGAGACAGTCATCGCCTCGGCTTGCGGGGAGCCTGAAACCCCTCGCTCACACTACATCCGCATCCACCACCTCCTCCATAGCTTGCCCTCTGCCCAGCCAGAGACCCAGGAGGACGGGGAGGGAGAGCAGGCTGAGATGGAGCCCGACTCGGACCCAGATCCAGACCCAGACCCAGGCCCTGACCAGCTAAGCCCCAGGGACCAGGATGGCTCAGAAGAGGATGAGAAGGCCGAGCCCCTGACCCCTGGCCCAAGGAGGACCCTGCCCCGCAGCCTGTCCATCGAGCGTCTGTCCGACCTGGCCTTGCTGCTGGACAGCGAGGGCCGCCACCCCCAGGGCCAGGTCAGGGGTCACCAGAGAGTGTCCGACGAGGATGACATGGAGCCCTGCTGTAGTAACTCATGCTACGAGGGCCGAGTATGCCACACCCAGGCACCTCTACTGGCTGCAAGCAGGACATCTGAGGGGAGCAGTGCTTTCTCCTCCCAAGAGGATGAGGACATGGAGGTGAACGGAGCAGAGAGCAGGGAGCCAGGAGATGGGATGCCCCAATGGCAAGAGGCCCCATCCACGCAGGTCCAGAGCCCCCAGAGCTTCATGGGAAATGGAGAGTCACCCGTGGCTGGGCCCAGTGGGAGGATAGGACGTCAGTTGAGTTCTTCACTGAATACTAACTTGAGATATGGAGATGTAGTTTGGATAACTTAGAGTAGACTGACCTGTTTTTCTCGTCCCATAGGAGATTGTCCCTTACCTTCCAGTCATCCTCCAGTTAGCCAGCTTCCTGCGCTGCGTCCTGATTCCCATCACTACCCCACCATCGATGAACCACTACCACCAAGTAAGCATTTGGTTTAAATGTWGTCTGAGTCAAATCATGCATATTCCTTGTTGATAAACAAGGAATATGCATGAGGAATGGGAGAAGGTCTCCAGAGATCTGAGATCCAGAGGTCTGGAGAAGGGAGGAAGGGATGGGGTCAAGCGGGCAGGTTTTCGGGCGGCCAGACCTCACTAGTTGCATGATGTCATCTGGAGAGAGAGGGGAGAAAGAGTTCAAGGCGTAGGGTTAGTTCTGTGTGACCAGTGGACTCAATAGGGTAGCAGATGTTGTCAATCTTTTTTTCAAAGTGGTGACAAAGTCGTCCGCAGAGAGGGTGGAGGGGGAGGGATGGAGGATTAAGAAGGGAGGAGAAGGTGGAAAAGAGTTCCCTAGGGTTAGAGGTAGAAGCTTGACATTTTGAGTGGTAGAAAGTGGCTTTAGCAGCAGATACAGAGGAAGAGAAGGTAGAGAAGAGGGAGTGAAAGGATGATAGGTCCTCTGGTAGCCCTGTTCTATAAGCTCGCAATGAGTCACACAGCCATGGAGCAGGAGGGGAGGCCCAGCCAAATGGGAGGAAAGGGAACAGTGCGTGTCATAGGATACAGAAACGGAGGAGAGTTGGGTTGAAGAGGCAGACTCAGGAGACAGGAGTGAGAAGGATTTTTTATCAGAAGGGAGAGATGGTAGAATAGAAGAGGAGAGAGTAGTGGGAAAGAGAGAGCGAAGACTGCGACAGCGCATGATCATCTAGGTAGCGGCTGAGTGTTTAGGGTTGGAGGAAAGGGAGACAGAAAAGGAAACAAAGTAGTGATCAGAGAACGGGGGGGGGGGGGGGGTTGCGGTGAGATTAGTAGGCGAGCAGCCTTTAGTAAAGATGAGGTCAAGCGTATTGCCTGCCTTGTGAGTCGGAGAGGATTGGGAAAGGGTGAGGTCAAAAGAGGCAAGGGGGAAAGAGAGAGTTGGAAAGAAATTAATTGAAGGCAGACGCCATCGTCAGGAAATTAGCTTATCAAGGTGTCATGCTCATTGAGGAACTTTCCAACGGCACCTGTTGGGCAATAGATGACAATAATGTTAAGTTTGAGTGGACGAGTGACAGTGACAGCATGGGATTCAAATGAGGAGATGGACAGGTGAGAAAGGGAGAAAAAAGAAAATCCCCACTTAGGAGAAATGGGAAAACCTGTGCCACCACCACGGCGACCAGATGCTCTCGGACTATGAGAGAAAACATAGTCAGATGAAGAAAGAGCATCTGTTGTGTTCTCTGGGGTGATCCATGTCTCCGTCAGGGCCAAAACGTCAAGGGACTGAATGGCAGCGTAGGCTGAGATGAACTTGTCATTCTTGACCGCAGATCGGCAGTTTCAAATGCTGCCAGGGACCCGTAATTCCACATGGGTTGTGCGTGCAGGGTACACTAAATTAGAAGGGTTGCAGCCAAGGTGTGGAGAACATCTGTAAAGCCTACAGGGAGAGGTGTGAACAGGTATAGAAAACACACACATAGTTGACAAAGATACAAAAGAGAAATGGGATAATCTGTAAATAACTGGGTAAGATACTCAAGTGAGAGAGTGGTGTGGAGCCTTCCTTGAATAACTCTGCAGAACAGTCTTTGTTTTGGCGACGGTCTTAGTTTCACGACAAAACTGCCACTGACATGACCGTCACTTACAGTTGCCACTGAGAAATCAGGGGAAACTGAAGAACTAACACTAATTGTTAATTGCCTAGCAGAGGTGGAGAGCACAGCTCCCTGTAGTAATTGCTGATTGCCTAGAAGAGGTGAAACAACTCCCCGTCCAATACAGCCACTGATTACCAAAACAAGTCACAAATTGCCTTGCCCTTTGATCCTGGTTGATGTGTCATAACTATCTGTAAATTATGAGCAGTCAGCAGTTCACACACCAAGTATGGCACTGGGAAGACAGGCAGCACTTAAAGTAGATGGCCCTAGCTAGCAAAAAGACAGTACTGGGCCACAACAGATAAAGACAAAATAAATTATACTTACCACTCCTAGAGATATCAGGAGTCCTCTAGCTACAGAATGAAGCACTCGGAGATGGAGCCTGAGAAGCTGGTGAAATACACTCAGAAAATAAATGAAACCACTCCTCCTCCGATACAGCCACTGATTACCAAAACAAGTCACAAATTGCCCTGCTACGGAGAGCAAGAGAACACAGTCATCCAGAACAGCTGGTGCTCTCATGCATGGTTCAGTGTCGCTTGCCTCGATGCAAGCATATCAATCAAATGTATTTATGAAGCCATTTTTACATCATCAGATGTCACAAAGTGCTTATACAGAAACCCAGCCTAAAACCCCCAAAAGCAAGCAATGCAGATGTAGAAGGAACCTAGGAAGACACCTAGAGAGGAACCAGGCTCTGAGGGTTGTCCAGTCTTCTTCTGGCTGTCCCGATGGAGATTATAAGAGTACACGGCTAGATTGTTTTTCAAGATGTTCAAACATTCATAAATGACCAACAGGGTCAAATAATAAACATAGTGGTTATAGAAGGGATTTAGCTCATCTGATAGGCTTGTGTTACCGGGCAGCTCGTGGCAGGGTTTCCCTTTGTAATCAGTGATATTTGCAAGCCTTGACACATCTAACAAGCATCAGAGCCATTGTAGTAGGATTCGATCTTAGTCCTGTACTGATATTTGAGGGTTTAATGGCTTGTCAAAGATCGTAGCGGGATTTCTTATAAGTGTCTGGATTAGTTTCCCGCTCCTTGAAAGCGGCAGCTCTAGACTTTAGCTCAGTGGGGATGTTGCATGTAATCCGTGGCTTCTGGCTGGGATATGTACAGTATCAGTCAAAAGTTTGGACACACCTACTCATTTCAGGGTTTTTCTTTATTTTTAGTATTTTCTACATTTTAAAATAATAGTGAAGACATCAAAACTATTACATAACACATATGGAATCATGTATCAACCAAAACAATATCAAAATATATTTTATATTTGAGGTTCTTCAAAGTAGCCACCCTTTGCCTTGATGACAGCTTTGCATACTGTTGGCATTCTCTTAACCAGCTTTGAGGTAGTCACCTGGAATGCATGTCAGTTAACAAGTGTTAAAAAGAAATGAGGACCAAAGAAAGGAAGGAGGACCAAGGCACTCTTCATATAATTAATTAAAATGCYTTTATTTGTATGGCATGTTCAATAGAAACAAAGTTTTAAAAATCTGACGCGTTTCAGCTGCATGGCCTTCGTCAGGGGGTACAAAGAAATAATACAATGTCCTCTTTTGAACAGCTTTTCCAATTAGCCCTAATTTGAAGAGGGACTGGTTACAAAATTGATTGGACACACCTAGTAAGCAATACTATACACATTAAAACGTGAAATACTGTAGCTACGTTATCAAAAGATTAAACTCCAAGCTGGAAGTATCAGAACCCCTAGAAAGGTAGTTCTAACCTTAAACATGACTGGGAGAAGTGTCAAGAATAAGAACGCAATATATTCCATAGTACACTAGAACACAGCAAACATGAACAACAACAGTCTAAACATAGCTGAGGTCAATTTAGCAAAATGTCCACTAGATGACAGCAAATGGACCTATCACGACCCTACAGGAAGGGTGAGAAATCCATATCTTCATTTAAACGAGGGTACTTAGTGGCCTGTAGTTTGTAAATCCATATCTTCATTTAAACCAGGGTACTTAGTGGCCTGCAGTTTGTAAATCCATATCTTCATTTAAACCAGGGTACTTAGTGGCCTGCAGTTTGTAAATTCATATCTTCATTTAAACCAGGGTACTTAGTGGCCTGCAGTTTGTAAATCCAGATCTTCATTTAAACCAGGGTACTTAGTGGCCTGTAGTTTGTAAATCCAAAACCTTTCCCTTTGGTTTAACTGTTTAAGACGGGCCCCTTTTCTAATTGAGGCCCGAACATGATCAATACCCATAACTTGTAGGGAGGCGGGGTTGCCATGGTGTAAGGACTTGTAGTGCCTTGCTATGGGGTAGTCTTCATTGCCTACCCGTATGGCGTACTTGTGTTCCGCTAAGCGGTCTTGTAGGCGTCTTTTTGTCCGTCCAATGCACTGTGGACATTCCAATCTATAGATAACATGAGTGGTTTTGCAGTTAATGAAATGCATGTAATACTCCACTTTAGAAGCTGTGTCAACAAAATAATTTTTCTGTGCAATATTTCTGCAATGGTTGCAATGGTTACATTTAAAAGAGCCCTTGGGTTTGTGGTTAAGCCACGTTTTTTGAGAGTCACCAGGAAGAGAGCTGTGGACTAATTTGTCATTTAGGGTAGGACATCTCTTAAAGCTCATGACTGGTGGCTTAGGGAAGACTTGGCGTAGTAGCATATCACTTTGGATGAGTCCCCAATTATTGTTTATGATTCTTTTAATGTTCTCTGCTTCAGTGTTGTATTTTGTAACAAAATACACTCTCTCTGATGTATCACGAGGCACTCACCTTCGCAACAAGTTCTCTCTGTCAAGTATTCCAGCCCTTATACCTGCATCTTCCAGGACCTGAACGCTGTAGCCCCGACTCAAGAAGCAATTCTCCAATTCAACAGATTTGACACTGTAGTCTGTTTCCTGATCTTCTGTATACAGTCGTGGCCAAAAGTTTTGAGAATGACAAATATATATTTTCACAAAGTCTGCTGCCTCAGTGTCTTCAGATATTTTTGTCAGATGTTACTATGGAATACTGAAGTATAATTACAAGCATTTCATGAGTGTCAAAGGCTTTTATTGACAATTACATGAAGTTGATGCAAAGAGTCAAAATTTGCAGTGTTGACGCTTCTTTTTCAAGACCTCTGCAATCCGCCCTGGCATGCTGTCAATTAACTTCGGGGCCACATCCTGACTGATGGCAGCCCATTCTTGCATAATCAATGCTTGGAGTTTGTCAGAATTTGTGGGTTTTTGTTTGTCCACCCGCCTCTTGAGGATTGACCACAAGTTCTCAATGGGATTAAGGTCTGGGGAGTTTCCTGGCCATGGACCCAAAATATATGTTTTGTTCCCCGAGCCACTTAGTTATCACTTTTACCTTAATGGCAAGGTGCTCCATCATGCTAGAAAAGGCATTGTTCGTCACCAAACTGTTCCTGGATGGTTGGGAAAAGTTGCTCTCGGAAGATGTGTTGGTACCATTCTTTATTCATGGCTGTGTTCTTAGGCAAAATTGTGAGTGAGCCGACTCCCTTGGCTGAGAAGCAAACCCACACATGAATGGTCTCAGGATGCTTTACTGTTGGCATGACACAGGACTGATGGTAGCGCTCACCTTGTCTTCTTCAGACAAGCTTTTTTCTGGATGCCCCAAACAATTGGAAAGGGGATTCATCAGAGAAAATGACTTTACCCCAGTCCTCAGCAGTCCAATCCCTGTACCTTTTGCAGAATATCAGTCTGTCCCTGATGTTTTTCCTGGAGAGAAGTGGCTTCTTTGCTGCCCTTCTTGACACCAGGCCATCCTCCAAAAGTCTTCGCCTCACTGTGCGTGCAGATGCATTCACACCTGCCTGCTGCCATTCCTGAGCAAGCTCTGTACTGGTGGTGCCCCGATCCCGCAGCTGAATCAACATTAGGAGACGGTCCTAGCGCTTGCTGGACTTTCTTGGGCCCTTTGAAGCCTTCTTCACAACAATTGAACCGCTCTCCTTGAAGTTCTTGATGATCCGATAAATGGTTGATTTAGGTGGAATCTTACTGGCAGCAATATCCTTGCCTGTGAAGCCCTTTTTGTGCAAAGCAATGATGACGGCACGTGTTTCCTTGCAGGTGACCATATTTTACAGAGGAAGAACAATGATTCCAAGCACCACCCTCCTTTTGAAGCTTCCAGTCTGTTATTCGAACTCAATCAGCACGAGCCTTGTCCTCGTCAACACTCACACCTGTGTTAATGAGAGAATCACTGACATGATGTCAGCTGGTCCTTTTGTGGCAAGGCTGAAATGCAGTGGATTTTTTTTGTATTCAGTTCATTTGCATGGCAAAGAGGGACTTTGCAATTAATTGCAATTCATCTGATCACTCTTCATAACATTCTGGAGTATATGCAAATTGCCATCATACAAACTCAGGCAGCAGACTTTGTGAAAATGTATATTTGTGTCATTCTCAAAACTTTTGGCCACAACTGTACTACCCCTACCTTGTCACAGTACAACTGATTGGCTCAAACACATTAAAGAAAGAAATATCACAAATTAACTTAACAAGACACACCTGTTAATTGAAATGCATTCCGGGTGACTATCTCATTACGCTGTTTAAGAGAATGCCAAGAGTGTGCAAAGGCAAAGCTTGGCTATTCAAGGCAAAGCTTGGCTACTTTGAAGAATCTCAAATATAAAATATATTTTTTGGTTACTACATGATTCCATATGTGTTATTTCATAGTTTTGATGTATTCACTATTATTCTAAAATGTATAAAATAGTAAAAATAAAGAAAAACCCTGAAATGAGTAGGTGTGTACAAACTTTTAACTAATATTGTACACACAGTCACTGTGGGGATGATTTTGTCGATGCACTTATTAACTAAGCCGGTGACTGATGTAGTAAACTCCTCATTGTTATTGGACGAATCCCGGAACATATTCCCATCTGTGCTAGCGAAACAGTACTGTAGCTAAGCATCTGCTTCATTGGACCACTTCTGTATTGAGCGCATCACTGGTACTTCCTGTTTGAGTTTTTGCTTGTAAGCAGGAATCAGGAGGATAGAGTTATGGTCAGATTTGCCAAATGGAGGGCGAGGGTTAGTCTAGTCTAGTATCCGTTTCTATGTGTGAAGTAAAGGTGATCTAGAGTTGTTTCACCTCTAGGTGACATGCTGGTAAGAATTAGGCAAGACCCATTTTAGTTTCCTTGCATTAAAATCACTGGCCACTAGGAGTGCCGCCTCTGGATGTGCATTTTCTTGTTTGCTTATGTGTGTGTGTGTGTGTGTGTGTGTGTAGACTGGGAGGCACGTGTGGACAGCCATGGTCGTGTGTTCTATGTGGACCACATCAACAGGACCACCACGTGGCAGAGACCCACCTCAGCAGCCACGCCCGATGGCATGAGGAGGTCCGGATCCGTTCAGCAGATGGAACAGCTCAATAGAAGGTGAGTGAAGGGGTAGAGGGTAAGAAAGAGAAGAGAGCTAGGGAGACAGTGTGCAAAACACAGTTCTGTAGTCATGTTGTAGTCACTACGATACTTTTGGGATTGTTTCTTCATTTTATGTTCAAAAAGCACAACTGAAAACATAGGGCGATTTGGTGGTTGTAGGAAGAATGTAAAGCATCTGTTTTTTGGATGATTTTCATAGAAATGGTTCAGTTCTTTATGAGTATTGGGGAGTTTTGTATTAAGATCAAATGATTGAATCTCTTTGATACCAAAATATTTTGTGTGCTGAACATTTGGTATGTGCTGTGGCTGCTTGCTATGTAAGGTGTGATTTTTGGGGGGCTTAAATTAGAGCCATTACTATAAGAACTCTCCATCAAATGCCTGAGATATTTTGGATGGAGAAAGAATTACTTGACAGTAAAAATCAAATGAGAAATGTGCAGAACAGGCTGTGAATAAGTGTTATTGCATAAGTGTTATTATACAACTGCAGTGCATGAAATCTCTTAACGGGATTGGGGAGACAGGAAGCGAGGGAGGAGAAATTCATTTAAATGGTTATTGCTGCGCTGGTGGAATTCGCTGTGTGTGTCTGGAATGAGAAGCGTGTCCAATTGGAAGCATGAGCAGTGGACAGTGTCGGGGCTGTGTCTGAGATATTTTTCATTGTCAGACTTCACATGTGTAGAAGACTATTATGGTGGTATAATCCATTGATCAATGGTCTCAAATTCAATTCCTCTCTCTGGGGCTTTGTGAGTATAAGCTTGAACAAAATGGCAGAGAGACAAGCTTGAGTTCTGCCCCTCTTCTCTGGATGAATTAACATTGAATTCAATAACAAAAGTCAATATTCAATGGAATACAACTGTATTTTATCCCTACGGGCAATTAAGAATCTGCACTAAATATTACTGGCAGACAAATTAGGACCTTTCAAGCTGGATTTGACGGTTACATGCACACAATAATGCAATTATTGTTGAAAGTCAGATTAATATAATAGTTTGATTAAAATGTTTATACATGCTTTGTAAGAAGAACAATTTCCTTAATAATCCTGTTTACATGGACAGATCTGAAATCAGGCTACTGAATGCACTCTGATAAATGCAGAAAATCACCAATCAAAATAAACGTTCTACCACAGCGTCCATGTTATTTTTGGGAAGCATATTTGATTCTGAGTTCAGACATATAAAGTTTGTATGTGAAAGCTACTTCTAAGACGCATACATTCAGTTGTTTCGAAATCAAAAGAGGGAGGTTCGCTCGGTTAAAGAGGCTCGCTCGGTCTAAAGAGGGAGGCTCGCTCGGCTGGTGCTAGCACATACACAGATCAAATACACCGCTGGAACACCGATTAAGGTGTTTACATGTTCTAATAATTTGAAAGATTGCTCAGAAAACAAGTTGTTTTAATCTGCCTATGTTTACTTCGATGTTGACCTTACGCCAATTAAGATAAGCAGAGTAAGGTGTTTACGTGATTACTGCGTAATCTGCCTACTGCCATAGTCAGTTTAGAATCAAATTATTACTGTGCATGTAAACGTACTCAGATAAGAGATAGTATATGATAAGTCATGTTCACTAGTTTCTTGCACTCTTAAATAATTGGTCTATATGCAGGCAGCGCTGCTCTGATTTCTGGATGTTTGGTAAATGTGTGCTGGTGTGTTTGTCAGGTACCAGAGCATCCAGAGGACCATGGCCACAGACAGGAGTGAGAATGAAGGAAGCAGAAGCAGGAGTGAGAGAACAAGCCTCAACAACAACAGCAGTGAGCCTGACTCTCCTCCAATGGCTAATGGTGAGTAGAACCACACCACAATGTCACAATTACAGAATGCAATAAGCTGATGTGCTATTTAAGTGTAGTCTTGCTTTGTAGAACTAATGGGTCTACACAGATCCTGTTTAGTGAGAGACTTATCAAAGTACTACATACATACAACATTGTACATAACAGTCACCATTCAGTGAATGTTTCCTTTGTTTCTCCTGGTGTGTGTGTGTAGAGCTGAGAAGAGACAGCTCCTCCTCATCATCATCATCTCCAGTCAACAGTCAGAAAATCACAGCTCTGCTACAGAGCCCAGCGGTGAAGTTCATCACACACCCAGAGTTCTTCACTGTCCTCCACGCCAACTATGTGAGTACCTGTCTCCCCAGTGGACATTTATAACTCTACACAGTCAGCATGACTCACCTGAGAAATAAGCATAATTTCCCTTTGAACAGCAATATCAATGCTTAGTAACATATTGTAGTCTTTAGTAACAGATGCTGAATATTCTTCCATTTTGGTTCAGATTGGTTGCATATGGTGTTTCTAGTTCCCATGGTCATGCCGAGCTCTTCTTCTCTTCTCAGGGGGCCTATCGCATGTTCACCAGCAGTACGTGCCTGAAGCACATGATCCTGAAGATTCGTAGAGATGCTCGTAACCTTGAGAGGTACCAGCACAACAGAGACCTGGTCACCTTCCTCAACCGCTTCGCTGACGCCCAGCTGGAACTGCCCCGGGGCTGGGAGATCAAGACTGACCCGCAGGGCAAGGTGCAGAGACAAAGATCCTCAGTTCATCCACAGATAACTCACCCACCTATTCACATAAGGGCTGATTGTGCCTTGGTTGAAAGATGGAAAATATGTGGGGAAAATGAGGGGGTGGGGTGGGCTGAATAAGTATACTAATGATTCTATTGATTTGGTATTTGCCTTCAGATCTAGCAGTGTTTAGATTTGTGTTTCTAACTTTGGTAAGTTTTTACCTGTAACATCTTCTCTTTGGTCCAGAACTTCTTTGTGGACCACAACAGCCGGGCGACCACGTTCATCGACCCCAGAATCCCCCTGCAGAACGGTTGCCTGCCCAACCACCTGACCCACAGGCAGCACCTGCAGAGACTACGCAGCTACAGCGCAGGAGAGGTCAGCACACAGAAGACATTTCCTTGTTTTAAAGTGTAGTAACTGTTTAATTGGGGCCAATCATGTATTAGAATGATGGAAATATGGAATTGAATTTATGTATTTGCTTGTTTATAATTGATCCTTTTTTCATATGTATTTTTTCAGGCCTCTGAGGTCTCCCGTAGTCGAGGTGTGGCCTTGTTGTCACGGCCAGGGAACAGTGTGGTGGCAGCAATACGGAGTCAGCATCCCCCAGACCCAGTGCCACAAGGTGTGTACTGTACATACACAAAGAACACAGTCATAATTCACATTTACCATATAGTTTCTGTTGTGTAAGTCTGTCTTCTGAACTCAATTCCACTCACAGCTTATAATGAGAAGATAGTGGTCTTCCTGCGTCAGCCTGGAATACTAGAAGTTCTAACGGAGCGCCAGCCAGCCCTGTCCAGGAACCATTCCCTGAGGTAGATTAACACTAGGGGATGAATTGGATTTGTTTTTCAAATAAGGACCTTGTAGATTCAGAGAATGTGAATATTTCTCACTCACCACTGTATCGGTTCCTTTGGGGAAAATAAAGGGTAACGCCTTACATTAGTGCCCTTATTACTGTGTAACTACTCATGTAATTACAGTGTAACAAGTCTTGTAATTACTCATTATTACTTATAGCAGTAACCCTAACCTTACCCCTAACCCCTAGCGTTACGTCCACATCCTGGTTCAACCCTAACCTAAGCCTCAACCCTAACCATAACCCTAGCTTCATGTGCACATCCCGGTACAACCCTAACCCCAGCCTCAACCACAACCCTAAACCTAGTTTCATGTCCACATCCTGGTTCAACCCTAACCTAAGCCTCAACCTAACCCTAACCCTAGCTTCATGTGCACATCCGGTACAACCCTAACCCCAGCCTCAACCACAACCCTAAACCTAGTTTCATGTCCACATCCTGGTTCAACCCTAACCTAGCCTCAACCCTAACCTAACCTAGCTTCATGTGCACATCCCGGTACAACCTAACCCCAGCCTCAACACAACCCTAAACCTAGTTTCATGTCCACATCCTGGTTCAACCTAACAAGCCTCAACCCACCCTAACACTACGATTCATGTCCACATCCCGGTACAACCCTAACCCCAGCCTCAACCACAACCCTAAACCGAGCTTCATGTCCACATCCTGGTTCAACCCTAACACGAGCCTTAACCCTAGCTTCATGTCCACATCTCGGTTCAACCCTAACCCCAGCCTCAACCACAACCCTAACCCTGAAGTAACCCTAAGTACGGTGTAATAATGAGTACTTGTTACACTGTAATTATAGGAATAGTTACACAGTAATAAGGATTATAAAGTTATTCTATTCTATGTCAGGTTTGATAAAATACACCTACCCAGTCTAGTCCAGATTATAGTGTAATGTGTGCTTGCAGGGAAAAGATCCACTACATCAGAACAGAGGGCACCCAAAGACTGGAGAAACTGGCTTGTGATGCAGACCTGGTGATACTATTGAGGTAGGATGCTACTGTTCATATTACCCCAGATTTTTTTTTTGTGTTGTAGTATTGTAATTATTTTCATTTTTGTGACTTTTTGGTTCTCTATGCAGCTTGTTTGAAGAGGAAATCATGTCATATGTTCCACCCTCCTTCCATCCTGGCTTCAGCTTCTCTCCTCGTTGTTCACCTGGGTCTTCACCACAGAGTTCTCCAGGTGGGTTTGCACTAATGACAAATGGAGAGATAGTGGGTTGAAAATGTACACACAAGAACATTTGGTTAATTCACAAGAATTGGTCAAATAAAAACGTCACAGATGGTTATCCTGGTGTGGTCTGTGTCTCATGTCATGGAGTTGAATGCRCTTGTCAACAGGAATGTCGAGAGCGAGAGCACCTGCCCCGTACCGGAGAGACTTTGAGGCCAAACTACGCAACTTCTACAGGAAACTGGAGGCTAAAGGCTATGGCCAGGGCCCAGGAAAAATCAAGTAAGGAAAACTGTCCAGCAACATGATCACTCACACCTTTTTCAAATATAGTTACAGCTCTATACAACCCTACTGTTTCTAAGAAACTTTAGGGTTGTGTGTGCAAATTAGCACCATATTGTATATCCATGTCTGTGTTGCTCAGCATCCTATGATGTTGTTGTGTTCCAGGCTTATTGTCCGGAGAGACCACCTGTTGGAGGGTACCTTTAACCAGGTCATGGCCTACTCACGCAAGGAACTACAGAGGAATAAGCTCTACATCACCTTCATAGGAGAGGAGGGGTAAGCCAAAGCTGCTTCTATTGACCTGAACACAGACATTACAACAGAGGGACTTTGATCTGTGGAGTTCAACCATTGCATGAAAGTGCATGTCTTTACAATTRTGGAATTCAATTAAGTTACTTGAAAAAGTAATGCATGTGTCAAGAAAGAACCCCCTCTCATCTTTTAAAGAATGAACTGCTAGTTTTTGGGCTATATAGAGGATAGTGCATGTCTGTTTCATTCTTCTGGCATCACTGACTGCTACTGACAGATAACTGGTCTCTTCTCTTCCCACACCGTCAGGCTGGACTACAGTGGGCCGTCCAGAGAGTTCTTCTTCCTGCTGTCTCAGGAGCTGTTCAACCCCTACTACGGCCTGTTTGAGTACTCAGCCAACGACACGTACACCGTCCAGATCAGCCCCATGTCCGCCTTCGTAGAGAACCATCTGGAATGGTGAGGAGGACATCTGTTCGTCCTGTGTTTGAACTTATTTCAAACTCATGAATCCTGGGTTGTGTTCATTAGGCATTAGGCACCAAAGGGAAGAAAACTGACTAACTGTGAGGGACGACCTTGACTTGTCAAATAAGAAACACTCTTTTTTGTGTTCTGTTGCAAAGCGTTTTCAAGTGTTTTCCATTGTCCTAATGAACATGACCATGGGCTTGTTCTTCTTTGTTTACTTATTGGAGACAGAAAATGAATGGGTTTTATGTCTCATGTGATGAGACCTAAACACTTTCATTGCATTGGATTTGTAATTGTGTGTGAGACCTGTCTCTGTGTGTTTTTGTGCAGGTTCCGGTTTAGTGGGCGTATTTTGGGACTGGCGTTGATCCACCAGTATCTCCTGGATGCCTTCTTCACGCGGCCCTTTTACAAGGCTCTCCTCAGACTGTGAGTTTATGTCTGTCTGTCTGCCTGCACGCCCGCCTGTCTGTGTTTCTGTCTCTGTCTGTCTGAAATGGCCTTTACAATTCTTCTATATGGAAACATGTCTCTGCCACGTACACAAGAAAGAAAAATTATCCAGAATTGATTAGTGCGCAATCAGGCATAAATGTTGCCAGTAGTTTTAGACTTAACACAGTCAACCCAGATTGACTTTCTAGCGTGATAACTAAAGACAAGTCTCTCCAGATTGGATGATGATAGGCTACAACAACTGACAGAATCAGCATTCTTTACATTTACACACAAAGCAAATGTACCTCAGGCTAGTGAGTGAGTTAATCACTCCCCTTAATTGACTTTAAGACAATGGATTGCTTTGTGCAGTAATAGCTAGTGAACCCCACAGAAGGTCATGTGTGAAATAAATATGTTTACCTGTGCAGAGCCACTGACCTGAGTGATCTGGAGTATCTAGATGAGGAGTTCCATCAGAGTCTACAGTGGATGAAAGACAATGACATCACTGATGTGCTGGACCTTACCTTCACTGTGAATGAGGAAGTCTTCGGACAGGTATGTGTGAAGTACTAATACGTACAGTGTCTAAACACATAAACCCATAGCAAGCTGAAGTACTGTATAACATGTTATTTTTTTTACAGTGTATATCTTTCAATATACTGTACATTTTCATGGGGACTTTTCCATTATAAGGTTTGTCTGTATTGTTACATGGATATTACTCTCTTTGTGGGCAGGTAACAGAGAGAGAGCTGAAGTCTGGAGGGGCCCACATTAATGTGACAGAAAAGAATAAGAAGGAGTACATTGACCGCATGGTGAAGTGGAGGGTGGAGAGAGGAGTGGTCCAGCAGACAGAGGCACTGGTCAGAGGCTTCTATGAGGTAGAGCAAACACTCTCAGGGCAACAACCATTGGCCATGGCATGATTTCCCCCCAATATTTCCAATTTRGTTTATTGTTTTTCCAGCCTTGCTATGATTTAAGAGGGTTTTCACTTTGCACTTCAAATATGATTTCTTAAAGTTTCTTAGAATGCAATAGAACATGACTATCAAATGAAATCAACAAATCAATGATGGGAGCAATGTGTCTAAATACTGTATGTGACCCGACCGGCTCAGGTTACATATTTGAAACAATTATTTGAAATTGTGTTTTTTATATTGGATAAAAGTAGAAACTCAGAGCTAGAAAATGGTATATCATACTCTGCAGTTGAGGAACAATGGGAAAGTAATTCTGCTTTGAAAGTTAATAAACTTGTAACCCCACTTTTGAGAAAATGGCCCTGTGTTTTGGTACACCTACTGGAGAGCTCTTCTTCACACCCTCTTAAGCCTTAGCCCCACCCATATCTTTAAGGATTCACATTTGAGACCATGTGCTAAACAGAGTGAGTAAGGTATTGTAGTAAACTACCAAAGATTTCAAGAATAGAAGTGGTGAAAGAAGTAGCAAAAATACACTATCTATTCCTTGGCCTATATCCTAATCTGATTTTGGTGCAGGTCATGTTGTTCTTCACATTATCGTCTCTGGCAAACACAGACTATATCAAATAAAATCAAAGTTTATTTGTCACATGCACAGGATACAGAAGGTGTAAACGGTACAGTAAAATGGTTACTTGCATATTTGCATAGTAGCAATATCAAAAATAGAAAGTGCCCAGATAAATATTTTATAAATATGAAATTATTCTTACCCAGACACACTTGTCTAAATTGATGGGTCGTGTGAAAGAAATGCTATAACCATCCCCCAGCCACATCTATCTAAGTAGATGGGTCACTATTGTCTAGACCAGTGGTTCCCAAACTTTTTAATAGTTCCGTACCCCTCCAAACATTCAACCTCCAGCTGCGTACAGGGTCAGCGCACTCTCAAATGCTGTTTTTTGCCATCATTGTAAACCTGCCACACACACTATACAATACATTTATTAAACATAAGAATGAGTGTGAGTTTGTCACAACCTGGCTCGTGGTAAGTGACAAAGAGCTCTTATAGGACGAGGGCACAAATAATAATAATCAATAATTTTGCTCCAATTCTTTTTTAAACGTGTCAATACTTGGCCCCTTGATAACCAGTGCACTTCTTCTGTATGTTGTAAAAGCGTTACATGGTCGCTGCACATATCATTGCATAGTGCAGAAAATACATGAGCATTCAGGGGACTTCCTTTAACAATGTTAACCATTTTCACTGTAGTGTCCAAAACATCTTTCAAGCAGTCAGGCATTCCCTTGGCAGCAAGAGCCTCTCGGTCGATGCTGCAGTGTAGCCAAGTGGGGTCGGGAGCAACTGCTTGCACGCGCGTTACCACTCCACTATGTCTCCCTGTCATGGCTTTTGCGCCATCAGTACAGATACCAACATGAGCAGCAGCTACGTTTGGCTACATACGGACCATTAGTGGAATTCCCATGAGAGAGTAACAGTTAATGTGATTGGATGTTAATTATTTGACTATGCTACCTGTATTTGACATTGTGTTGTTATTTCGCTGAACACTAGATGGTCACATGTTTATTTTGGCAGTGAAACGAGGCTACTCAGGCGGGGAAAAAACTTGCCTAAATGTATAGCCCCGTTGGAAAATATAAATGGACTGTTTGAAAATGTGAAGAAAAACAAATGTCAAAATCACATTTTTATTTGATGTACCCCCGACGGCATTGTGCGTACCCCTGGGGGAATACCTAGTCTAGACATGTACACATGTTCATAAAATACAATAGATGACCGTAATCACCCCTAGACACAACTGGCTAACTTGATGGGTCATCTAATCATCTGGCAAAGGGGAGTCTTTTGTTTAGACATGTAGCTTCAATAATCAAATCAAATGTATTGGTCTCATGCGCTGAATACAACAGGTACCTTACAATGAAATGCTTACTTATGAGCCCCTAACCACTAATACAGTTTAAAAAAAAACATGGATAARAATAAGAGATAAAAGTAACAAGTAACTAAAGAGCAGCAGTAAAATAACAATAGCGAGACTATATACGGCGGGGGCACCGGTTAGTTGAGGTAGTATGTACACGTAGGTAGAGTTATTATACTGACTATGCATAGATGACAACAGAGTAGCAGTGGTGTAAAGAGGGGGGGCGGGGCACTGCAAATAGTCTGGGTAGCCATTTGACTAGATTTTCAGGAGTCTTATGGCTTGGGGGTAGAAGCTGTTTAGAAGCCTTTTGAACCTAGACTTGGCACTTCGGTACCACTTGCCATGCGGTAGCAGAGAGAACAGTCTATGAGAACAGTCTAATTTTTAGGGCCTTCCTCTGACACCACCTGGTATAGAGGTCCTGGAAGGCAGGAAGCTTGGCCCCAGTGATGCACTGGGCCGTTCACAATACCCTCTGTAGTGCCTTGCGGTCGGAGGCCGAGCAGTTGCCATACCAGGCAGGGGTGCAACCAGTCAGGATGCTCTCGATGGTGCAGCTGTAGAACCTTTTGAGGATCTGAGGATCCACGCCAAATCTTTTTCAGTCTCCTGAGGGGGAATACGTTTTGTCGTGCCCTCTTCACAACTGTCTTTGTGTGCTTGGACCATGTTAGTTTGTTGGTGATGTGGACACCAAGGAACTTAAAGCTCTCAACCTGCTCTACTGCAGCCCTGGCAATGAGAATGGGGGCGTGCTCGGTCCTCTTTTTCCTATAGTCCACAATCATCTCCTTTGTCTTGATCACGGTGAGAGAGGTTGTTAACCTGGCACCACACGGCCAGGTCTCTGACCTCCTCCTTATAGGCTATCTTGTTGTTGTCGGTGATCAGGCCTACCACTGTTGTGTCATCTGTAAATGTAATGATGGTGTTGGAGTCGTGCCTAGCCATGCAGTCATGAGTGAACAGGGAATACAGGAGGGGACTGAGCACGCACCCCTGAGGGGCTCTTGTGTTGAGGATCAGCGTGGCAGATGTGTTGTTACCTACCCTTACCACCTGGGGCCGGCCTGTCAGGAAGTCCAGGATCCAGTTGCAGAGGGAGGTATTTAGTCCCAGGGTCCTGAGCTTATTGATGAGCTTTGAGGGCATTATGGTGTTGAATGCTGAGCTGTAGTCAATGAATAGCATTCTCACGTAGGTGTTCCTTTTATCCAGGTGTGAAAGGGCAGTGTGTGGTGCAATAGAGACTGTATCATCTGTGGATCTGTTGGGGCGGTATGCAAATTGGAGTGGGTCTAGGGTTTCTGGGATGATGGTGTTGATGTGAGCCATGACCAGCCTTTCAAAGCACTTCATGGCTACAGACGTGAGTGTTACGGGTCGGTAGTCATTTAGGCAGGTTACCTTAGAGTTCTTGGGCASAGAGACTATGGTGGTCTGCTTAAAACAAGTTGGTATTACAGACTCGGACAGGGAGAGGTTGAAAATGTCAGTGAAGACACTTACCAGTTGGTCAGCGCATGCTCACAGTACATGTCCTGGTAATCCGTCTGGCCCTGCGGCCTTGTGAATGTTGAACTGTTTAAAGGTCTTACTCACCACATCTGCTGCGGCGAGCTTGATCACACAGTCTTTCCCGGAACAGCTGGTGCTCTCATGCATGTTTCAGTGTTGTTTGCCTTGAAGCAAGCATAGAAGTAGTTTAGCTCGTCTGGTAGGCTGGTGTCACTGGCCAGCTCTTGGCTGTGCTTCCCTTTGTAGTCTGTAATGGTTTGCAAGCCCTGCCACACCGACGAGCGTCAGAGTAGGATTAGATCTTAGTCCTGTATTGACGCTTTGCATGTTTGATGGTTTGTCGGAGGGCATAGCGGGATTTCTTATAAACGTCCAGGTTAGAGTTCCGCTCCTTGAAAGCTGCAGCTCTAGCTTTTAGCTCAGTGCGGATACTGCCTGTAATTCATGGCTTCTGGTCGGGGTATGTACGTACGGTCTCTGTGGGGACGACGTCATGACTGACGTGGTGTACTCCTCAATGCCATCGGAGGAATCCTGGAACATATTCCAGTCTGTGCTAGCAAAACAGTCCTGTAGCTTAACATCTGCTTCCTCTGACCACGTTTTTATTGATCTAGTCACGGGTGCTTCCTGCTTTAATTTTAGCTTGTAAGCAGGAATCAGGAGGATATAATTATGGTCAGATTTTCCAAATGGAGGGTGAGGGAGAGCTTTGTATGTGTCTCTGTGTGTGGAGTATAGGTGGTCCAGAGTTCTTTTTCCACTGGTTCCACATGCTGATAGAAATTTGGTAAAAACGGATTTAAGTTTCCCGTCATTAAAGCCCCTGGCTACTAGGAGTGCCATCGCCTCTGGGTGAGCGTTTTCTTGTTTGCTTATGGCAGATTACAGCTCATTCAATGCTGTCTTAGTGCCAACCTCTGACTGTGGTGGTATGTAAAACAGCTACGAAAAATACAGATGAAAACTTTCTCGGTAGGTAGTGTGGTCTACAGCTTATCATGAGATACTCTACCTCAGGCAAGCAATAGCTCAAGACTTCCTTAGTTATCGTGCACCAGCTGTTGTTTACAAAAATACATAGTCCGCCGCCCCTTGTCTTACCAGACGCCGCTGTTTTATCCTGCCGGCTGTATATCCTTCGCTTCGGACTCGTCAGAGTCATGAACGGAAAAAAAGGATTCTGCTAGTCCGTGGTGAGTAATCGCAGTCCTGATGTCTAGAAGTTATTTTCGGTCATAAGAGACAGTAGCGGCAACATTATGTACAAAATAAGTAAAAAATAAGTTACAATCAACGCGAATAAACTGTCATAATCTCAGTTGTTTTGAATGTGGAAATAATATCAACCCATACGGATTGTCATAGCTAGCCACTATGCATAGCTAGCTAACATTTGGCTATAACTAGCAATGCAAATAGATTTCTGAGATGCGAATAATATTACTACACAGATCATACATGTAACGTTACCTATCGAGCCAGCCAGCCAGCTAACGTTAGCTACCTAGCTAACAGTAAGCTTTAACTTGCAGTGAAAACAACTTGCTGACAAAATTAGAAACATATAATATCTGAAATTGTAGCTAGCTAGACTCTTACTTGTATACATGGATGAATGCTTCTCCCTCTCTGTCACAGATGCCATGGTTGCCCTTAGTTTGAAGATGAAATTCGGAGACCGTTGTTTCATACAACAGCCTTCTGTGTTCTCTTTTCGACTTCCTCCGCATATTTGCAATCGAACAGCAGAACTTTTAACATCACCTTAGCCATCATACTCTGTTTCCATCGGGCATTCCACTGATTTTCTTCCCCCTCACTGTTATCAGAATACTCTACAATATCTGATTCAATGAAAATGTTTTACCGACATCAGGGATTTCCTCATCATCTGATTCATTTTCAGAGTCAGAGAGTCAGCATGGCACAATCTTCTTCCAGAAAGTGGAGAGCAGTAGCAACGCTTTTGTACTTCTTCATGATATCTTTCAAAAAAGCCGCGGTAGAAAGTATTATCTACACGAGTGGCGGTCAGTGCCGAGGGAGTATGATTATTTATTTTATTAGCATGGCCTTATTTCTATTACAGCATATTGGATGACTGTCATTCACATTCCATTCGCATCAATAGGTTTAGGCTACTACATGATACTCACATTTTCTTGTACCCATCATGAGGTTGCTATTGATCTACAGTAGCCTATGAATTAAAGTTTACAATGTAGGTGCACAGGTCGAGAGAATCTTTAGTAATCAAGGTGAAAGACATTGACACATTCAATACCGCCTTGCACACTCTTGCCTACTGATCGGCTATGAAAAGCCAACTGACATTTACTCCTGAGGTGCTGACTTGTTGCACCCTCGACAACTACTGTGATTATTATTATTTGACCATGCTGGTCATTTATGAACATTTGAACATCTTGACCATGTTCTGTTATAATCTCCACCCGGCACAGCCAGAAGAGGACTGGCCACCCCTCATAGCCTGGTTCCTCTCTAGGTTTCTTCCTAGGTTTTGGCCTTTCTAGGGAGTTTTTCCTAGNGTGTTAAAACTTCGCTAGTGTTTTCTTCAGATTTCCTTTATTAAAGTCCCCAGCTACAATAAATGCGGAACCAGGATATGCATTTTCCAGTTTGCACAAAGTCCAGTGTAGGTCCTTTAGAGCCGTCTGTAAGAATGTATTTGAGAAACAACAAGTGCTCATTGTGCAAATGTATTTGTTTTCAGTAAATATTGGAGACTAAATATAGTTTACATGTTGTCAACAATCAATGCAATCCCATCAGGTGCTTCTACACCTGCATTGCTTGCTGTTTGGGGTTTTAGGCTGGGTTTCTGTACAGCACTTTGAGATATCAGCTGATGTAAGAAGGGCTATATAAATACATTTGATTTGATTTGCCTGCATCTAGCTGATCTAGGGTGTAATCATTAGTCCAACAGTTGCAAATGTGAATTTCTATTGTACAAATGTTGGTATTTTTTTAATCCCCATTTCATTCTGTTTGCTTCCATTTAAGAAACGTTTTTCAACAGAATCGGCAGAATAAATACACCCCTGATCAAATGCAAACACAGTTCACTTTCATAGCAGCCACATAAAAACAGCATGACCACTTTGCTCGTTGTATATACAGTAGATAATTCATTCTCGCAACTATCTACGCGCTCTCCTCCTCTCACCTTATCCCTTCGCTTGTGGACTGACTTCAGTGCACAACACATCAGCTGTCTGTGACCAGGCGAAAACCAAACGTTCATATCATGACGGGCTAACACACAGCCTACATCGTTGTCACGTCATAGTCAACATAGCTACTAGAACTAACGCGTTAGTAAACCCGCTACAATCATGCGTAACAGTGTACAGTCAGATAGCAGTTTAGCAGTTACACAGCCAGGCCCGGGTGGCAATCTCTCTCTCTGTCTCTCTCTCTCTCATGTTCAAATGCCTCTCCTGTAAAGTAGTGATGTGCGACATACGCCTAGTTACCTGAAACGAGTCACATACAGTATGTACACTCCTACATCGTTTTTAATTTTCTATGTTCCTGCAATATTTCTCCAGGTGGTGGACTCACGGCTGGTGTCAGTGTTTGATGCCAGAGAGTTGGAGCTGGTCATTGCTGGGACAGCTGAGATAGACCTCAACGACTGGAGGAACAACACAGAGTATAGAGGAGGTGAGCAGACTGCAGTGAAGCACATCACTGGACATTAGCTAATGGAGAATCTTCAATGAACATGCCTAGTTAAATAAAGGTTAAATAACAATAAATGTAAAACAGTCTAGGACTATGGTGAATGTAGTGGGTACGGGAATCTAGCCCAACATGTTTTTATGGGTAATATGTGTTTGTGAAGTTTACATACACCATAGCCAAATACATTTAAACTCCGTTTTCACAATTCCTGACATTTAATCCTACTAAAAATTATCTGTCTTAGGTCAGTTTGGATCACTACTTTATTTTAAGAATGTGAAATGTCAGAATAATAGTAGAGAGAATGATTTATTTCAGCTTTTATTTTTTTCATCACATTCCCAGTGGGTCAGAAGTTTACATACACTCAATTAGTATTTGGTAGCATTGCCTTTAAATTGTTTAACTTGGGTCAAACGTTTTAGGTAGCCTTCCACAAGCTTCCCACAATAAGTTGGGTGAATTTTGGCCCATTCCTCCTGATGCTTTTTCAGTTCTGCCCACAAATTTTCTATAGGATTGAGGTCAGGGCTTTGTGATGGCCACTCCAATACCTTGACTTTGTTGTCCTTAAGCCATTTTGCCACAACTTTGGAAGTATGCTTGGGGTCATTGTCCATTTGGAAGACCCATTTGCAACCAAGCGTCAACTTCCTGACTGATGTCTTGCTTCAATATATCCACATAATTTTCCTACCTCATGATGCCATCTATTTTGTGAAGTGCACCAGTCCCTCCTGCAGCAAAGCACCCCCACAAGATGACGTTGCCACTCCCGTGCTTCACGGTTGGGATGGTGTTCGATCTTTGTCCCCATGTGCAGTTGCAAACCATAGTGTGGCTTTTTAATGGCGGTTTTGGAGCAGTGGCTTCTTCCTTGCTGAGCGGCCTTTCAGGTAATGTCGATATTGGACTCGTTTTACTGTGGATATAGATTATTTTGTACCTGTTTCCTCCAGCATCTTCACAAGGTTCTTTGAATTGTTCTGGGATTGATTTGCACTTTTCGCACCAAAGTACGTTCATCTCTAGGAGACAGAACGCATCTCCTTCCTGAGCGGTATGACGGCTGCGTGGTCCCATAGTGTTATTACTTGCGCACTATTGTTGGTACAGATGAACGTGGTACCTTCAGGCGTTTGAAAATTACTCCCAAGGATGAACCAGACTTGTGGAGGTCTACAATTTTTTTTCTGAGGTCTTGGCTGATTTCTTTTGATTTTCCCATGATGTCAAGCAAGCAAAGAGGCACTGAGTTTGAAGGTAGGCCTTGAGAAATACATCCACAGGTACATCTCCAATTGACTCAAATGATGTCACTTAGCCTATGAGAAGCTTCTAAAGCCATGACATCATTTTCTGGAATTTTCCAAGCTGTTTAAAAACACAGTCAACTTAGTGTATGTAAACTTCTGACCCACTGGAATTGGGATACAGTGAATTATAAGTGAAATAATCTGTCTGTAAACAATTGTTGGAAAAATTACTTGTGTCATGCACAAAGTAGATGTCCTAACCGACTTGCCAAAACTATAGTTTGTTAAAAAGAAATTTGTGGAGTGGTTGAAAAACGAGTTTTAATGACTCCAACCTAAGTGTATGTAAATATCCGAATTCAACAGTATGTGATATAAGGTGCACATTTAATTGTCAATCTTGTTAGATGGACTGAACACACAGGCCACATTCCCTTGTTGAACCAGCCCCCCTGTAGCCCCTGGTACTAAACTGTATGTGCTGTAGCCAACTCTTCTATGGCAATGCAACAATAAAGGAGTTGGCTACTGCACATCCGGTATGGGACAAGCTACCACCTCCGTTGGCCTTCTCCATTGCAGGCTACCATGACAGCCACATAGTGATCCGGTGGTTCTGGGGGGCAGTGGAGCGCTTCAACAATGAGCAGAGGTTGCGTCTGCTGCAGTTTGTGACGGGCACCTCCAGTGTTCCCTACGAGGGCTTCACCGCGCTACGGGGCAGCAATGGCCTGCGACGCTTCTGTATCGAGAAGTGGGGCAAGATCACCGCTCTACCCAGGTAATATACTGTAAACTCTTTACCCAAGACTATAATTGTATGATTCAATTCTGCTATTATAGGTCTGTACATGCTTTGGATTCAAACTTTCCTAATTATGTTATCCTTMAAACCCCTGCATAACTTTCACATACAACGCATTTGGCGAAAAACTATTCAGTTGATGTGGTTGTCTAATGCTGATAATCTACAGTATATCTATCTTCCAGGGCACACACATGCTTCAACCGGCTGGATCTCCCTCCGTACCTTTCCTACACCATGCTCTATGATAAACTGCTTATCGCTGTGGAGGAGACCAGCACCTTTGGCCTTGAGTGAAGGAGAAAGACATTGTGCATCCCAAATGGGACCCTATTACCTATATAGTGCCCTTAGTATTGCACTAGGGCAGGGATCATCAACTAGATTCAGCCGCGGGACAATTTTTTCTTGAGGGGATGGTCAGGGGGCCGGAACATACTGTAATTACAAATCATTTGTAGACTGCAAATTGACCACAAGAATCCCAAACAGATATAAATATTTCACTAAAACAATCACTTCAAACGTTGCTTATATTTGTATATGATCACAATATCTCGCTATTATGCGTGGGAATACTTTGGAACAGATTTCCAAAGTTAAAATTACTTGGAGCTGATTTGCTGGTGTTTTTACAGTCTTTTATGTCCATGTAAATAAAATCATGTGCGGAACCCTGCACTAGGGAATAGGGTTCCATTTGGAAAGCAGTCACGATCTTACTGTCGAATCCTGTGCCTCAGGACCGGGGATTCTACTGTATGCAACACTCCCTTTTTACTGTACATTTCAATACAACAGCCAGAGGACTGTATGTTTCTCTTTTTTAACAATCTATGTACAGTGTACAAGAAAAAGGAAAAGCCAACCACCACCGCA
Organism: Salvelinus sp. IW2-2015; assembly: GCF_002910315.2. Lineage (NCBI taxonomy): Eukaryota > Metazoa > Chordata > Actinopteri > Salmoniformes > Salmonidae > Salvelinus > Salvelinus sp. IW2-2015. The sequence goes on from NC_036871.1 coordinate 23,350,819, forward strand.
TGCATTACTCACCTGTTACAATATACCTTTGTTAAGGGGATATTGCATAAAGTAACCAAGCTGTATGCAATAGCTCTTATTTGGCCTCAGCCTATAACAGTACTCAGGGCCATGACTCTACAAATCACACCAACGAATCAGCTAGTCCATCTCTGCACCAACAGCCTCAGCTAGCATCGTCACATAATCTATCACCAATCACAACCACAATTATCACTAAAGAAATGCCTCAATTCACATTATAAGAGGGAGAAAAATGCCTCAAAAACTGTCACGGGAAGAACCACTACAACCAACATTATATCAAAACGTTGTGTTCCAACTTCAGCAATTCCACTTCAAATACTGCTGCGACTGGGATTATCCCAGGATAGGACATCAGCAAAGGACTGGCTCATCATCATCTCTCAAGGACAAAATGGCTGCTGAAGGGTATTACTACTAAAATAATAACCAAAGCATATTGTCCATAAAGACCTTAAAAGAAATATCATTTTTACCAAGATTTTGTGAACATTGTGATATATCAAGAGAGATTCAAAAATATAGCAAGACCCTCCCACAATTGCAAAATGACTGTTCGAGGATTCTAAGGATATTAGTTGTTATACTGCACTGTAACTGAAGTCAAAACGATGTTTTATCGCTAAATATGTGGAATTGATGTAAACCTTGATGTTGATTGGGAAATTAACACAAACCACAGTTTCACTGTAAGTGATTAGAGTGAAGGGAGGTGAAGAAACCCACTTTATCACCAATGTCTGATCAGAAGAATAACTGCTTTGATGTGCTCCATGTGAAAACGTATTTTTCCCCTCTTGATTTTGAGAACCATTTGATGTTTACATGAGGTGCGTTTTCTCTTGTTTCAACACAATTCAGTCAGGATATTATGAATGTTTCATTATCACAAAATGTATTTGTTTCATCTGTATACGGTAGACTGTGAATAACACCACACATTATTTTGGAAATTTAAAAATATATATTTTAATGTGTTTTTTACAAGAATTTTTCAAGCATGGAAAACACAACAGGACATATTGAAGTTTTTTGTTATCATTTTCAAACACCAAGAGAGAGATAATTTGAAGTAAATTTGCGGGTATTGTGTTTAGATTGTACTGGATCTTATTCTTCCTGAATATCTGTTGCACTTGTAAGGAGTTAACACTTAGTAAGCTCACCTGAAATATGTATACCACTATTCAAACAAAAATCTATTCTATTTTTAAATGTTTATAAATGTAACACCACTTGCAAATATAGTTTTTGCTGAAAGAAATACAGTAGCATACAATGCTGTTGACCTGTCACCGCTTGTGTTTTAGCAGAGTTAACATGTTTGATTTTGTTTCAGTTTATGCCTGTATGTCTACCTTTGCCCACAGCCATATGTGCAATGACATGATGAAAATGTAATTGACTCAAAATGGACATCATGTTGGAGTGTCTTTTGTCAGTTCCAGGTTGCCATGCCACACCCTTTAGGACAGACCCCACAGGGTTGCTTTATTAATTTACCCTCATGTTGACATTTAATGCACATATGCTATAGCGACTATCATAATAGGATATGACAGCTGTTATAGTCTGCAAATGCCATGCCTTAACATGAAAACACTGTATATGACAACATGCCACTGTCACACAGACATAAGCCTATAACTGAGTTGATTGCAGACCAATTCAATAATTGTATATGTCCTATCTTTTCATGTGCATCGTTATAGTAGTTTGATATTAGAAGAGAGACACCAGAAACTTACATTAAACACTACTGTACTTACATGACCTATGTTTCTGATCCAATCTGTTCACTTTATCTCATGTTCCTTTCCTTGGACAATTAAGATTCTGGAATATATAGTGAGTGCATTTATAGTTGCTATTATAAAATTGGAAGGCTATACAGGAAATGTATAACAATTTCTAATATACTCAGTAAGATGTTCCTGAAATCATTTTGAAATGACAAAATGTCAGATATACAGTACAAGATTGAAGGGAGTTATTAATGTATTTTTATTTATTTATTTTCTACACTATGTTTTTATGCAGTATGTTTAAGTTACTGTTGAAAATGTGTCTCATGCTATGCACATTTGTGTGGCGAAGAACAAGCAATGCAATTTTCAAACATCAATCTGTTGCCTATTTTGAAAATATCTCACATGATATTTCCTCTTTAAGAGATGGCAGCTAATGAACGTTTTACAACCATTATTTTGTTCTCAGAAACCCTCTGAGGTCTATATGTTTCACTGTCTGTCCCCACTATGTCCTCCTAGATTTTTTTTAGCCGGACAGTATTCTTTGGTTGTCTGTTGGGCTCACATGCAGTAATTCTCAGGCTGCGCTTTCAATTCAAGCAAATATACTGTTAACGAATGTCAATAAAAAAAATCACTTCGTTAAGCACCTACTTTCTTCTACTAGTTTTATGAGTGTCAAAGAATAGTGATATGTCCCCAGTATATGTTAACTGCCGTTATCTTTTACCACTAGAAAACACTGTGACACATGTGGCAGAGCCACTGACACTACGGTCAAAGATTATTATAACTAATAATTATAACTTTCATCTGTGGTAAGGTCATAGTAATCTCATATGGGAGTGGATTTGATTTTAGATTACAAATACTTTTGAATTGACCTATGCCTGCATCAGAGTTTCTGCATATAGAAACACCCTTTTAAAATGCCTCTTAAAAGGTCCAATGCAGCTGTTTTTATCTCAATATCAAATMATTTCTGGGTAACAATTAAGTACCTTACTGTGATTGTTGTCCACCACTGTGAAATCAGGGAAGGGACAGTGGATCTGTCTCCTTCCGTACGTTCGTTTGTATGTTTATTAGTCACATGCAATATCTCAGACAGCACTGGGCCAATTTTGACAAAACTTGAGTGAATGATGTGTCTTGCCATAGAGATCTGGCATTTACACAATTACACTGATTGGCTCAAGGTGGGAATTATAGTAGTTAACTGAACTTTAATGCGATACCTCAATTGGCCAAAGGGTGGGGGGGCGCTGCATCCTTGACATGTTTACGGTTGCCTTGTTTTCAATGAAAATGGTCAAAAAGAAACATAAATAGCTTCTTAGAAATAATTTAGCGAGGACTGTCTGGGAGTGGTCTGAGTGAGGGACYTAATTGATGGAGCCTAATGGGAGGGATGTGTAACCTGAAAGCTAGGCAGCGCACTTTTGATTTGGCTTAATAAAAAATGTGGACGCAAAAGCTTTGAAAATAGGAACAAAATAGGCCTACTCTTTTTTAGACTAACTTGCCTTCTAATTTGTTAACTTGTGCACTATTGCCGCGTTCACGTGCTAGTCGAAATTTCCGACTTGCTAACTGGTTGTAGTTATACACATGCCGCGTTCAAACAGTTAGCAAGTCAGAAATTTTGGAGTTTCCTAATTCCGACTAGCATGTGAACGTGGCATTAGTCCTTCTCATCAGAGTACTGCAGGTTGTGTGTGTGTCTGTGTGTGCGTGCGTGCGTGCGTGCGTGCGTGCGTGCGTGTGTGTGTGTGTGTGTGTGTGGGTTGACCAATCAGATTCACGGAAATCACAGGTAGTGTGGGTCGGGCATGGAGCACCTCAACAGAAAGCAGAGCACGCTTTCCACTTTCTTCCAGTATTATTTTAGCAAATGGGAAAATAACTCACTCCAGACACAAGCAAAAACTCTTTACAGAAAAGTTGTAGCAACCCTTCACCTAAATATTATGATCTGACATGCTGTATCAGTCTGATCAACTGTAGGTCTAACCATAGCAGCGGGAAGTAGGGGTGCTTAGGATGGTGCAGCACCCCCTGAAAAATCATAATCTAAAGACCTGCCATAACAAAATAATAATGCATTTATTTGTGATGGTGCATAACACTTGAATTGTGGTGTTTTATGTTTTTTAGTTTTTACATATAGCATGGGGTGTTTTTTTTCTTGGTATTGTAAAGGTAGGCCTACCTAAAACCCTCAAACACAACCAACTGATGAGTTTTTGCATTAGCATATATGAAATGTATTTATTACATTGTTAGAATAAATTGGCTCAGAAATGGATTGGAAGATGCCTAGCTTTTCTAGTGTTAATAGTCGGAGTAGAGAAACACACGATTTTGTAGACTCCGGACCAAAATTCGACAAAGCTCTAGCCAAAAAACATGTGTGCGATGGCGCGCACGAAAGCACGCATGTGGCCAGTGTAGTCAGCATGTAACTTTTGCCGAGTGCAAGCCGCTCCTATTCATGGGCGTGAGCGCACCGGCTCCACTATTAATGGCAACAAAACCTTGGCCAGAGTGCGCCGGGTCCATTAGAGGCTTGCTCTACTCAAGTGTAAAATTATGCTCTGGTTCTATTTTCAAGATCTCAATGCGCAGCTCACATCTGACTGGACTACACACTAGAGATGGTGGAATGGTAGGGGGACTCTTTGGGATGTGAGACTGAGTGAGGGAGCTGAACAGTTCGGGACTAAAGTTGGGAAAGCTGATATTGTGGCAGGAGTAACCAATCGAAGTTCACCATAGCTTCCAACAGTGTAGCAGGTTAAAAAAAAGCAACGTCTTTTGCAATGCCCCTACTAGAATGCTTTGCAGTTWGGTTGTTTTCATTTTTTTTAGCCCCTGCCCAATAGGACAACCACAGAGTAGGCACAACTTCCACAAATTGCCATTGTTTCACTTAAACAATGGGGATGAGCCAGAAAGATCAGTTTTAGGCTACACCTACTGGAATTCCTTACAGTTGTGTTGTTTGTAGTCAAAATAAATCACCTGGGACAACTTTAGAGAAGGCTCAACTTGTCCGACTGCTCAGTTCACTTGCCCCAGGCAATAGGGCAAACCTTACTAGGTTCCTGAGTTTTACCTGGTTACCATCAGGTGACCTGTGGTGCCACCTCTGCTGCCTGGTGATATCACTCAACCCATGCAAAACGAGCTAAAATTTCAGGCAGTATTTTCAAACAGCTCTTACACTGAAGGGTATTATCATAATTTTCACAATTTCATAGTATAATTCCAGCCTCATAGTGTGGAAATATAAAACACAGGAAATTACATTTTTGACTGCATTGCCCCTTTAACTAAAGTGAATTGTAAGCTATTTCGATAGAGACGTTTTATTTTGTCATTGAATACAATAATAGGCTTATTTATAGACAAATCAAATATCCTTTTCTCATATTTTAAAGAACATAAACAGCTATCGGCTATAGCTAGTAATCAGCCCAAGAGCATTACTTGACTCAAAGTCAAATTAGTGACTTTTTTAAAGTGAATAAAGAAATTGTTAATGCTTGTTCCTATGACCATCAATCCTATGCCATCTTTCAGTAGGGCGTAGTGTTTCAGTGGCATCCCTTGAAGCTACTCAACCTGGGCTACCTACATAATGAGCTCAAGGTGGGAGTTCTATTAGACTGAACAGGGGTAAACCGGGATATGGCTCCTCACCTCACTGTGCAAAAAATCGGTGAGGGAGGAGCACTGGGTCAAATCGACCATCACCGGGCCATAATGTCAACAAAACAGCATGATGCATCGTTCAGAAACATAAAACATGCATTTTCTATCAAATAGGCTATACATTAGGCTACCATTTTTGTAGTTTTCCTTGGGAAGGCAGGTAAAGCGATATACGTTTTAATAAAAAGCAAACCCTTATGCATGCGAAAACAGTGAATCTTAACTCATTACTCCACGTGCTTGACATACCTCACTTTTGTTTTCAGCCGACTTCGCCGTCTTTGACAGGGGCACCCGGCTCACTTGCGGGAGGCAGCCCTGTTTCAAAATGAATACAATCAATGCTAACCCCGTTCACAAGGGGCATGCCTGGGACATCGAATTCCTTCAATTTCAAGACCCCGCCCTGCCCTTTAACTCGGAAATGTTTCGTTTTCCAAGATTGCCCAAGGTGGGTGGAGATTTTATTTTACGACCAATGGAATGGTCTAAAATGAGCAAGCCCCGTCCAACCGGGGCACCGGGCGATGCAAAAATTATTCGCCCATTGTGCGTTCTGGTGAGCTATTATCAGCCACTGCCTCAGAGCTATAGTGACTTTTGTCAAGAGGGTTATCAGAGCAGCCTGTCAAACTGTTTCTCTGCCTGACTGATTTAGAACTGCGGATAACATGTGGGTATGTTCTTATAGACAGGGTGATTGGCTAGAATTACATTTGTAAATTTGGTGCCCTAACTGGAAAACTTCTCCGCAGTAAAAGTAAAAGAAAGGACACGTTGTTACGCTCACAACAGCGCGCATTTCTGTTGACAGAGTATTCATCAAGTTAACCAAGAATGATTCCACCAGCCAGTCCACGGATCATCAACGAGAGAAGCCGCCCTCAGGTCGAGACGAACCGGGGAGCCACTGCGCTTCTTCTGGATAGCATCAAAACCCCAATCAGGACAGAGCCATTTCAGGACGTGTACAACGTTATACCTGGCAAAGAGGTTGGGGGCTATTAAAAAAGCTACAGGCTATTTTCTGCCTGGTGTATAATATTCTAATCATGTTCCTAACTTGGGATGCTTTCAATCATAGTGCATGGTTGTCCTTTTCAATCAATGTTCAATGTGGTAACAACTTCAGGCCCCATCCATTGGATGTATGTCCACCTAATAATTTAGTATAGATCAAGGACTATTTTGTTTTTAACATAGATTCAGGTATTTGACATTGCACCAGACAGAAAACCAAATTCTCAGCTGTAGTCCCTGGTTTCAATTTAAAGATTTCAGGATGACAAAGAAATACAATTATAGATCCCCATTGACTAGTCACTTTCCCCAGCTGTGAGTGCAAGACTGGCAAGTGAATCTAGCCATTGACATACCGAAAATAAAGAGAACTGAAGTCACAGGAGATTTGTCATGCAAAAGCATGGACAAAAGCATGTAATCTATTCCAAAACCATGGACACTCTTTGATTAGCACTGTTATCGATTTATCTTTTTTCATGGTTTATCTGGACAGCTGAGACAAGTTACAGTATTACAATATTTTCCAGTGCATAACTTGTTGAGTTGTAAACTAAAGTTGGCCAGGTTCAGTACTAGTGTGAGTTAATTCCCTTAAATAATGTAATTAGTCAGCATGGTATCACTAACAGAGAGCCATCACTAACACAGAGAGGCTGCTTCCTACATCCAGACTCAAATCATTGGCCACTTTAATAAATGGATCACTAGTCACTTTAAATAATGCCACTTTAACAATGTTTACATATCTTACATTACTCAACTCATATGCAAATACTGTATTTTATACCATCTATTGCATCTTGCCTATGCCGCTCGGTCATCGCTCATCGTGTGTGTGTGTGTGGGAGTGACCATGTGTGTGTGTCTGTGTGTATGAGTGGCCATGTGTGTATGAGTGGCCATGTGTAAAATAGCTTGTGGGAGTTTCATTTTTATAAGTTACAAGTCACACAGGCTTTATAACATGAGTTTGAGTGCTGAAATCAGGCCTCTTGGGAATGAGCTGAATTTAGTCTCTCATGGAACTTTCTGCCTGGGCCAATTTTGTCCAGGTAGTCATGTAAACACTTAGTCAGGTAAATATATATTAAGTTATTGTTTTTTTTCAAAATCATTAATTTGTGGTGAGAGTGATCCTGTTTGGGCTGAGTATCTTCTCACCTTAACCCACCTACCCTGTGCTTTATAATCACTTTCTCATATGCACACAGCAGAGAGCCCATGCACCTGGTCCTCAGTGTGACTGAGGACATGAATGGGTTTATCAGCGTCAGGGTTTACAACGTCAGCCAGGGCTAAAGGCTAGAGACATACCTCTGTGAATAACTGGATCGAGACATGGATGGCACTAGTCGGAACCTACTACTACTAACACACTTATTTACAACAGTTGGAAAACATCTTGTAATTAAGTTAAAGTATGGGGCATGGCCTTATGCTAGATAGTTTAGATAAGTGTTATAGTCCTTATGTATGAAGACTTGATTTGCTGACTCCTGAATCTCACTGCACGTGATAAACTCTGAGGGTAGAGACAGTCTTTGGAGCCTTAAGCCGGGAGCCACAATGTGACAGCTAGCCAGCCAATAATACTGCATGAGGTCATTGATGAACCCAGGCTCTCTTTCTGGGCATTAAAGTGGGTAACTAAAATGAATGGTTGGGTGAGCTTGAAGGTTGCATTGGTTTAATAATGATTTAATCAAGGAATGCAGGAAGACAAAGACCTATTCAGTGACCGTGACAACAATTGATGGTCTGTGCCACCTTATTGCCCATTTCCCAATCATTCAAGTTCGAATCAAGGGAAGACAGACCAGTTGGATGTAAATTACAATCCTGATTATCCACCAAAATGCATAATCAACATCAACAATCACTATCATCACTATAGTTAGCCTTCTCTAAGACCTATTAATAAATTGTAACGGCAGCCTTCCCTCTCTTTACTAGAAGAGGGGGTGTAACAGGGATCAKACCAACACGCAGCGTAGCCAGTGCTCAACATGTTTAATTAAACKAATAAACAGTGAACACTACAAATACAAAATAACAAAATGTGGCAAACCGATACAGTCCTAGCTGGTGCATAGAAAACACAAAGACAGGAAACAACCACCCACAATCCCCAACACAAAACAAGCCACCTATATATGATTCCCAATCAGAGACAACACAAAACATCTGCCTCTGATTGAGAACCATATTAGGCCAAACATAGAAACGGACAAACAAGACACACAACATAGAATGCCCACCCAGCTCACGTCCTGACCAACACTAAAACAAGCAAAACACATAAGAACTATGGTCAGAACGTGACATAAATGGTTTATCACGTTGTAGTCCTATGTGTTTTGATCCTGTTGGAAGGGGCAGTGTGCTCATTATTAAGGCCTGTCCTTCAACATTAAGTCCCCTATCTTTCTCCAGGGGGAAGTTTGCCATAGTGAAGAGGTGTGTGGAGAAGAACACAGGGATGGAGTACACAGCCATGTTGCTGAGGAAGAGGAGGAAAGGTCAGGACTGCAGAGCAAGGTCCCTCCTCCAGCTTTGCTCTGCTGAGAACAGTACGCAGGAAAAAAAAGTTATGAAAATGTATGTACTCACTTCTGTAAGTCTCTCTGGATAAGAGCATATGCTAAATTACTAAAATGTAAGAGCTGAGGAGAGTCAGCAACTTGCAGAAAGTTGCCACATTCCTAACGGTGAATACCCCAAGCCCCACTGCAGGGAATGGGGGATTTATTGTGCAGTGAGTTGGAAAGACCACCTGTCTCCCTCTGCCTGAGTAGGAGGGTAATCCAGCTAACCATAAACCCTGCTCTAGCATCTGAAATGCCTCGCTGACTAGAGTAGAGCAGGCTAGAGGGATGGCAGAAACCTGCAGCTTCTTACTACCATTAGGACCAGCTGCTCATCTACTAACTATATGCACTAAAGTGACTAGTTTCATTATTAGTACAATGACTTCAACGTTGTATAAAGCTCAAGGCATTCCAGACATTAAATAGTTTGATGGTCACCATCTTAACATTGGTGAACTTTGCCTTGAACTTTCCTATTCATTTGAAACTGCATGTGCAATGATGCAATATGTTTGTTCACTGGCCCATTTTGGCTCTCAAATGACTGTAGTCTAATTCCTGACAAGTCTAATCAATAACTGCACAAATACTGCACAAGTCTAAGAGAGGATATTTGAAATGCTTATTGAAAATGGAATACCATCAGAGATGTGGAATTGTGGGTGAATATTTGTGTTAATAATTGTGTTGGGGCTGCTGTGTGTATTTCTGTGCTTTAGAGATGATTGCTGTGTAGGTCAACGGCAGTACAGATATTTATAGTTCTGACCATATTACATTTTGTTTGTATTACATTGTATTCATGTTTTCATCTCGGTTTTGAAAGTGCCCAGTGAGTGATATCTTGGCTAGTAGCTCTAATCTAGGCAAATTGGAATGTGAGGGAACGTGACTTTGAAGCATCACTCTCTGCGCTATTGAGTGGTCCATCAGTGCACAGGAGAGAAAAAACAAACAGAAATGCTCTGAAAAAAGGTCATCATTGTGAATTGAATTGATCTCATACTACTTGGTCAGAGACATCTACAATACAATAGATAATGAGTATTTTCTCACTTCGGTAGTAAATAGCGTGGAACTACCTTTTATCACATGCGCCAAATACAACAGTTGTATACTTTTACTGTGAAATGCTTACTTACGAGCCGTTTCCCAACAATGCAGTTATTGACACAATTGATATCAATAACAAGGCTATATACAAGCAATACCGGTACCGAGTCAATGTGCAGTGTAAAAGTGTATGTGTGTTTTTGTTTCATTATCCTTGTGGGTACCAGAAGTCCTCAAAGGAAAATTCTGAGAAGTAGGGTCATTTCGCCAGTCCCCATGAGGAAAAATTATATTTTAGGCTCAGGTTCGTAAAACAAATGTGACCAATAAATTTGATTTGATTTAGGGTTACAATTAGGGTTAAGGTTGGGGGTTAGGTTTAGAAGTTAGGGTTAGGTATAGTGTTAGGCTTAGGGAAAATAGGATTTTGAAAGGGAATACATTTTTTGGTCGCCACAAGGATAGAAAAACAAAACTGTGTGTGAGTGGCGTCAATATGCATGTGTGTGTGTTGGAGAGTCAGTGTAAGTATTGTGAGTGTGTGGGTTGCAATAATCATTTAGACAGGTTACCTTTGCGTCCTTGGGCACAGGGACTATGGTGGTCTGCTTGAAACATGTAGGTATTACAGACTGGGTCAGGGAGAGGTTGAAAATGTCAGTGAAGACACTTGCCAGTTGGTCAGCGCATGCTCCGAGTACGTGTCCTGGTAATCCGTCTGGCCCACAGCCTTGTGAAGGTTAACCTGTTTGAAGGTCTTACTGACATCGGCTACTGAGAGCGAGATCACAGTCATCCGGGACAGCTGGTGCTCTCATGCATGGTTCATAGGTGCATGCCTCGAAGCGGGAATAGAAGGTATTTATCTTGTCTGGGCAGCTTTGTAATCCGTGATAGTTTGCAGCGCTGCCAAATCCGACGAGTGTCAGAGCCGGCGTAGTAGGATTCAATCTTAGTCTTATATTGGCGCTTTGCCCGTTCGATGGCTCGTCGGAGATCGTAGCGGAATTTCTAATAAGCATCCAAATTAGTGTCCCGCTCCTTGAAAGCGGCAGCTCTAGCCTTTAGATCAGTGCGGATATTGCCTGTAATCCATGGCTTCTGGATGGGATACAGTGCATTCGGAAAGTATTCAGACCCCTTCCCCTTTTCCACATTTTGTTACATTACAGCCTTATTCTAAAATTGATTAAATAAATGTTTCCCTAAATCTACACACAATACCCCATAACGACAAAGCGAAAACAAGTGTTTGCAAATGTAGTACATTTTTTAAAATTGAAATGCCTTATTTACATAAGTATTCAGGCCCTTTGCTATGGGACTCGAAATTGAGCTCAGGTGCATCCTTTTTCCATTGATCATCTTTGAGTTGTTTCTACAACTTGATTGGAGTCCACCTGTGGTAAATTCAATTGATTAGACATTATTTGGAAAGGCACACACTTGTCAGTAAAAGGTACATGAAAGGCCGCTTAGAATTTGACAAAAGGTACCTAAAGGACTCTCAGACCATGAGAAAATATATTCTATGGTCTGATGAAACCAAGATTGAACTCTTTGGCATGAATGCCAAGCATCACGTCTGGAGGAAACCTGGCACCATCCCTACGGTGAAGCATGGTGGTGGCAGCATCATGCTATGGAGATGTTTTTCAGCGGCAGGGACTGGGAGACTAGTCAGGATTGAGAGAAAAATGAACAGAGCAATGTACAGAGAGATCCTTGATGAAAACCTGCTCCAGAGCACTCAGGACCTCAGACTGGGGTGAAGGTTCACCTTCCAATAGGACAACGACCCTAAGCACACAGCCAAGACAACGCAGGAGTGGCTTCAGGACAAGTCTCTGAATGTCCTTGAGTGGCCCAGCCAGAACCCGGACTTGAACCCGATTGAACATCTCTGGAGACCTGAAAATAGCTGTGCAGATACGCTCCCCATCCAACCTGACAGAGCTTGAGAGAATCTGCAGTGAAGAATGGGAGAAACTCCCCAAATACAGGTGTGCCACGCTTGTAGCATCATACCCAAGAAGACTCAAGGCTGTAAACGCTGCCAAAGGTGCTTCAACAAAGTATTGAGTATATGGTCTGAATACTTATGTAAATGTGATATTCCATTTTCTTTTATACACTTGCAAAAATGTCTAAACTGTTTTTGCTTTGTCATTATGGGGTATTGTGTGTAGATTCAGGCTGTAACGTAAAAAATGTGGAAAAAGTCAACGGGTCTGAATACTTTCCGAATGCACTGTATATGTACGTTCACTGTGGGAATGACGTCATTGATGCAGTTATTAATGAAGCCGGTGACTGATGTGGTAAAGTGCTCAATGTTATCGGATGAATTTGGAACATATTCAAGTCTTTTCTAGAAAAACAGTCCGGTAGCTTAGCATCTGCTTTATCGGACCACTTCTGTACCACACTGGTACTTCCTGCTTGTTGGAGTTTTTGCTTGTAAGCAGGAATCAGGAGGATAGAGTTATGGTCAGAAGGAAGGGCAGGGGAGAGCTTTGTATGCATTTCTGAGGCTGGAGTAAAAGTGGTCCAGAGTTTTGTCGCCTCTGGTTGCACAGGTGACATGCTGGTAGAAATGGGGTAAAACTGATTTCAGTTTCCCTTCATTAARATTACTGGCCACTAGGAACACAGCCTCTGGATGTGCATTTTCTTGTTTGTTTATGAGTTGATAGTAGTGGCTGCCTACACCATAGGATAATGCAAAACGACGATGCCCGACCCCGAGACTGTCTCAGGATGCGAAGGCCGTCTCCAAGCGGTTCAGGTTCCCTTCTGATAGATGGGTATGAGCACTCCTATTGTAGATGGACTCTTTACTGATTGTATTGTTTACCACACACCACACTGTCTCTACTCCACAAGCCAAACTATATCTCTGTTTGCCTGCATTGCCTTTTAATGAATTAAACTCCTGACGTTGTTTGTTTGGTGCCATTCTTTCACTTTCTGTTTAATATTGTGGTTCATGTTTAGCTTGTTTGCCATTCTTTTCCTAATGTTCATACAGTATGTTCAGAATTCACAAGTACAATTTATTTTGCTATCATAACTTGTATAAAGCCATATGACTGTTTATTTCCAGTTTATTTTCCATGTTTTACAGATCTCATTTTCACTGTAAAATGTCACATCCAAATAAATCAATCTGAAAACATAGAACAATACCTCCTTTTGAGAGTTGGGAGACAACATTTCTGGTTGTTCAGATACTGTACAGTACAACTGGAACCATTACCTAAATGTTTCTCAAGTGCTGGATATTATGATATGGCTTTGGACTAAGCAATTACCAGTGTTGGGGTGTACTGAACTAAATGTGGTTCAGTTAGTAATTAAACTACATTTTGCACATTGTGGTAGTTCAACTAAATTCAAATATTTGTAGTGTTTTCAGTAGTTAATTACTTTATTGCCACCTAGTGGTGTAGGTAACTAATAGAACGAAACACTACTTTTTTTGCAAAAATAAAATATGGGTGAAGTAGGCAAGAATTTCCTTAATTTTCAGACATGGCTAATTCTCACCTGAAACAACATTTTTTTGTGATTAATAGGACAAGTTGCACGTTCTGTTAACATCTTATTACAGAGTTATCTGTTCTTGCTATTTGTATTCTATGACATTGCAGATTGAGTAATATAGTTTACTTAACATCTTCCAGTGTGAAGTAATTGGTGGCTGGTAAACTCTTTTCAGAGTAGCTTCCCCAACACTGCCAATTTACATTGTTAATCTGGAGAAATGTTCATAAGATGCATTGTATTATACTAGGAATTTGTTTTGTTTTTTTACAACTGCATATGACACAATTGCTGCGCTGTTATTATCCTTTCATTCTCCCAAGTAGGATGAACATTTTGCTCAGGACAGCACTGAGCAAAATGAATATGCATGACATTTTATGGACATAGCACTTTTTTCATTTTCCCTGTATGTAAATGTTATGTACACAGTAGCATCAATAAACATTGGTCAAATCATCAACATTACTGTGGTTATTCCAAACCAAGAGTCAGCTTGTGTATGCCCTTTTGCCTAAATAAGTGTCCAGCACTGCACTCTGGTGCTTTTTTCAAATATGACTATTTACACTTCAATTCATAAAGCTATGGCGACACTATGCCTGATGACATGGGGACAATTGCAGGAGTTCTACCTTCATCACACTGTAGTTTTGGTGACTGGTGAGCAGATCAGGAGGACCAGTTGCCTGTCTCAAGTCCTTCTGTCTTATTTGGCGGTGGTGTGAAGGTGAGAAGGTCAATACGCTGACCCTCTCTAAGCTGCAGCACTGCCTGCGTTAAATTCCACCTAGTGGCGCCAGGGAAAGAGAGAAGGGTACTGTATGAAAAACAACAGCATTCAATTGCATTATATGGATCAATCCATTTCCTCTAAGAGTGTATTTATATAGAATAATATTGATGAAGAGTACCTACCCAAGTGTTTGGGGGTCTCTTACTGAGGATGTGTAGAGGTAGCCACCATCTTTAGATCCTGTCACTGGGATTTTGATCTGAAACATAAAAAGTCATATTAATATCTTGCAAACAGTGATGGATAATGGTACTGCTGGTGATGCTCCTAGTTGGTTCCCATACAGGAGGAATGACCCCCAGAGAGCTACCTCAGCAGTGTAAGGTTCCACCCGGTTGTGTCGGTCAGACAGGTGGATGTTGTGGACCTTCAGGGGTGGTGCTCCCAGACTGTCCATGGCTGTCTGGTTGGCTTTCAGCTGCTCCAGGGCTAGACGGTGGTAGTCCGACCGCGAGAAGTTCTCTAGCAAAGAAAACAAAGAGTGGCAGGCAGAAATACTTACATGAGCACATTTTGCTTTCATTCACTTTCTTACATTCACTCTCTAACATTAAAGAACAATGAATGATCCATGGCAACACCTACACTGAGTGATACTTACTTTGCAGAAGGTAATACATTGTGCCGCAGCCAGCACCAGTCAACAAGGTGGTGTAGATGGCCATCTGCTGAAGTTTGCTTGTGGAGACCCTCATGATTGTTGCTTAGAGTAGCAAACTCACAGTACCAGTGACAAGAATACCCTGGGGAGTGGACTGTTTAATGACAGATATACAAGTTATAAAGACGTTCTCCAAAATGTATAAATTCCACAAAATACATTTTTTTTTTAACCAAAAACCATCCCACATTTCATCTGAATCTTTGAGTCAAAAGGAGCATACATTCAGATAATTTGCACAATTGATCATCCAACTCATAAAATAATCATATTTCTATTGGATCTGTTACTCTTTATTGTCGTCTTTATTAAATCTGTTTTGTTAAAGGGATAGTTCACCCAAATTACATTGGTTTCCTTACCTTGTAAGCCGTCTACGGACAGCAGTCCATGCTTTGGTTTTGTTTACTTGGCCACTGTTTACTTTTTACAGTTTTTTTTTTTTGGCATCAATAGCACCTATATTAACATTTCCGTGCTTCATGTCCACATCATCTGTAAGTAACTTCATTGARKTACACAATACATTTTTGTTGATACTKTAGGATGATTTTGACACGAAGCACAGATTAAATCAAAGCATGGATTTGTGTCCTACCTTGTCCATAGACTGCTTACAGGGCAAGGAAACAAATATATATCTTTCTAATTAGGGTGAACTATCCCTTTAAAGCTAAGATCTTTAGTTGAAACAATAACAAAGKGTCGCCCCGCCTGTGTTTTAGTAAAAAGCTGAGTGATGGGCCTGGAGAAATGTAACCACTCTCAAATGTATAGACATAGCTATGGATGCAAGGACTGACAATCCATGATAAACATAATTATAGATTTAACAATGTTTTGAAGCTATACAGTGTTGACATTTACATTGTTTACAATCATTAGGCCTAAAACAAGCTTATATTTTGAGTTCTGATGGGGTACGACCATTGAACTAAGCTCATGAGGTATTTATAAGTCATATTCCTCAATAATCAATAGCCTTATTAACTGATAAGTCCAAAAATGGATGTAGCAACTAAGGATTCTAATTTTAAGGGTAGGTCAGACATTAAAATGACAATTTCCTCTTTTACTGACCACATTCTGTGTGACTGGGTGCAGTAGGCCTATAATTGTACGATGAAAGAATGAGGTTTGGGTAGGGCATTATTTATATATATTTTAAAAAGTAGACAGGGAGAGAGTAACAGTCCACTGTCTAGGAGCAGAGAAAGACAAGACTACTTAAAACACAAGACTACCCTGAGAACCCACTTAAGACCTCACACAGGTACAAATTTGCACATTACAGTGCCTATAGAAAGTCTACACCCCATTGAACTGTTTTCACATTTTTCTGCCTTTAATGAAATCTAAAAAGGGATTACATTAGATCTTTTTCCTACAGGTCTACACAACCTGCTCCACATTTTCAAAGTAAAAGAAAGTTATGAAAAATGTTCCCCAGTTCCTGCCTGTGACAAGCATACCCACAACAATACTTAAAAATACATAGGGATCAACAACTTTGCATTATCTCCATATTACTGGCCTGTATGACAAAATGAAAAGAAAGACGCCTGTGCATCTTACATTATTATTGGCTTTCCAATAGGTGTTGAGTGTTCCTGGGTGGTGTAGTCTCAGTACTGACTTAAATTTGCTTGAAAATAAAGAACAAGGTTTGAATATCGCCATCCATCAATGATTCCCAACCAAATTGAATGAGATTCAGCAATTTTGACAAAAACAATGGATATATGTCGCCCTGTTGTGCAAAGTTGGTGGAATTTTTATAAAAATGATTCACAGCTGCGACAGCTACCAAAGGTGCTTCCACCAAGTACTAACTTAGGGGGGTAGAGACTTATCCAATTTGGAAAATGTTCTATGACTTTCTATCACTTTGAAAATGTGGAGTAGAGTAGGTTGTGTAGATCTGTATGAAAACAAATGTAATGTAATCCTTTTTACATGTAATTTTCTGACAGCAAAACGTAAACAGTTCAAGGGAGTGTCGACTTTCTATAGGCACTGTATTTCTTAAAATGATCCCCTACAGTATATTCATATTAGTGTCAATCTATCTTTATTACACAGGCTCACCTTGTGCTGGAGACCATAAAAGGCCACTCAACACAATGCCACAGATGTCTCAAGTTTTGAGGGAGTGTGCAATTGGCATGCTGACTGCATGAATGTCCACCAGAGCTGTTGCCAGACAATTTCATGTTAATTACTCTACCAAACATCATTTTAGAGAATATGGCAGTACGCCCAACTGGCCTCATAACCGCAGACCACGTGTAAGCAGGCCCGCCCAGGACCTCCACATCTAGCGATCATCCTAACGCCTACGGGATTGTCTGAGAACAGCCACCCGGACAGCTGATGAAACTGATGAGTATTTCTGTAATAAAGCCCTTTTGTGTGGAAAAACTGATTCTGATTGGATGGGCCTGGCTCCCAAGTGGGTGGGCCTATGCCCTCCCATGGCTGCGCCCCTACCATGGATTAGGGCATAATGCATTTCAATTGATTGATTTCCTTATATGAACTGTAACTCGGTAAAATCTTTGAAATTGTTGCGTTACAATTTTTTGTTCGGGAACGTTATAGGTTAGGCTTCTTGTGACATCGCCATCTAGGGTATTCAAAGTGCAATTAGTCTTTTGGGGGTAAGCGCAACCAAGGATAGCACTGTAGCGCAGCCTTGGAAATTCATTCAAGCAAAACGTTCTTGTAGTCTGGTGTAGGAATTTCGTTCGAAGACTTTTACAACCAAATTAAATTTAGAGGAAAATGCACTACTCTAAAAATATAATTCAGACTGTCATCTACAACAACAGTTCAAGAAGAGACTGAACTGAGGACATTCATGCTGTATTTATGGGAGTCGCCATATTGCTGCCCAAACCTAAATCTAAACTAAAGCTGGCTTGGGCTGAAACCAGTCATTGGCTGAAACACATCCGTACATTTTAAAATACACATAAACGTTATGTAAATGAACGAAAATATAATAATTACCTAGTGTCGTAATTTGTTTTTATAACAAAAAATGCAACCACATAAGAGGCGAGACGTCCATATCACGTGATGAGACTTCACGTTCTATGTACACGTCACACGCAAGCTGTCTMGAAAAAAAAACTGTTATGAAAGTTGTTACACAGTTATATCACCGAGACAAGAGCTCGACAGAAGCATTTTATTCACATAACCGAGTCATCTGCGTCAACTGTCGTCGAGGACAATACATAAAAGAGTAGGTAAGGACATCAAGCTTGTATGTAAGCCAGTTTTAATTAGTGCTGATTGCGGAACTAATTCAACAAGGACAGCATTGCTGCCAGGAAATTCGTGAAGTTGTTGTACGTGTGTTCCTGTATTTGTGCTTGATGTCATGCAGAACATAGACTTACCATTTTCATGTCAATTATGAAATTCCTTGTCTAGTTTAAGTTACTTGTGTAAATCAATGGAGACCTCGAATGTTCCTATTATTTGTAATGGTTTGCATTTGTAATGATCAGCACCCCACCCTAGTTCTAGTTTATATCGCGGGGTTGAATTTACTAAGCTACACCTTATCCATAACAGTGCATCCCACCATGATAGCTAACGTTAGTGTACTCATTATTACACTGCACCATTTTAGGTCTGATAGGAAGGAAGCCTTTATCAACTGTGCACATTGCACAAAGACCCAAGATAAATCCTGGACATACAGTGCATTCGGAAAGTTTTCGGCCCCTTGACTTTTTCAACATTTTGTTAAATTACATCCTTATTCTAAAATGGATTAAATACTTTCCCCCCTCATCAATCTACACACAATACCCCATAATGACAAAGTGAAAACAGGTTTTTAGAAATCTTTGCAAATGTATTCACACAAAAAACATACCTTATTTACATAGGTATTTAGACCGTTTGCTATGAGACTCAATTGAGCTCAGGTGCATCCCTTTTACATTGATCATCCTTGAGATGTTTCTACAACTTGATTGGAGTCCACCTGTGGTAAATTCATTTGATTGGACATGATTTCGAAAGGCACACACCTGTCTATATAAGGTCCCACAGTTGACCGTGCATGCCAGAGAAAAACCCAAGCCATGAGGTTAAAGGAATTGTCCGTAGAGCTCTGAGACAGTATTGTGTCGAGATACAGATCTGGGGAAGGGTACCAAAACATTTATTCCGCATTGAAGAACACAGTGGCCTCCATCATTCTTAAAGGGAAGAAGTTTGGAACCACCAAGACTTCCTAGAGCTGAACAAACTGAGCAATTGGCGAAGAAGGACCTTGGTCAAGGAGATGACCAAGAACCCGATAGTCACTCTGACAGAGCTCCAGAGTTCCTCTGTGGCGATGGGAGAACCTTCCAGGAGGACAACCATCTCTGCTGCACTCTACCAATCAGGCCTTTACGGTAGAGTGGCCAGACGGAAGCCACTCTTCAGTAAAAGGCWCATGACAGTGCACTTGGAGTTTGCCAAAAGGCACCTAAAGGACTCTCGTACCATGAGAAACAAGATTATCTGGTCTCATGAAACCAAGATTGAACTATTTGGCCTGAATGCCAAGCGTCATGTCTGGAGGAAACCTGGCACCATCCCTACGGTGAAGCATGGTGGTGGCAGCATCATGCTCTGGGAATGGTTTTCAGCGGCAGGGACTGGGAGACTAGTCTGGATCAAGAGAAAGATGAGCGGCGCAAAGTACAGAGAGATCCTTGATCCCTGCTCCAGAGCGCTCAGGACCTCAGACTGGGACGAAGATTCATCTTCCAACAGGACAATGACCCTAAGCACACAGCCAAGACAACGCAGGAGCGGATTCGGGACAAGTCCCTGACTTGAACCAGATTGAACATCTCTGGAGAACCTGAAAATAGCTGTGCAGTGATGCTCCCCATCTAACCTGACAGCTTGAGAGGATCTGCAGAGAAGATGGGGAGAAACTCCCCAAATACAGGTGTGCCAAGTTTGTAGCGTCATAGCCAAGACAACGCAGGAGCGGATTCGGGACAAGTCCCTGACTTGAACCAGATTGAACATCTCTGGAGAACCTGAAAATAGCTGTGCAGTGATGCTCCCCATCTAACCTGACAGCTTGAGAGGATCTGCAGAGAAGATGGGGAGAAACTCCCCAAATACAGGTGTGCCAAGTTTGTAGCGTCATACCCAAGAAGACTCGAGGCTGTAATCGCTGCCAAAGGTGCTTTAACAAAGTACTGCGTACAGGGTCTGAATACTTATGTAAATGTGATATTTCAGTTTTGTATTTAATACATTTGCTAAAATTTCTAAACCTGTTTTCACTTTATCATTATGGGGCCACTGTGTTCTTGGGGACCTTCAATGCTGCAGAAATGTTTTGACATTACACAATACTGCCTCGGGGCTCTACGGACAATTCCTTCAACCTCATGGCTTGGTTTTTACACATACGTGCACTGTCAACTGTGGGACCTTATATAGACAGGTGTGTGCCTTTCCAAAGGTGGCCTTCGTCTGCACTGAAAACGCTGTGCATGAGGAAATCAGCTAAAACTCTCTCACTGACCCCATGTCTCTGACAGTCCTCCAATCAATAGAATTTACCACAGGTGGACTCCAAGTTCTAGAAACATCTCAAGGATGATCAATGGAAACAGGATTGAGCTCAATTTCGAGTCTCATAGCAAAGGGTCTGAATACTTATGTAAATAAGGTATCTTTTTTAATACATTTGCAAACATTTCTAAACACCTGTAATGTAACAAAATTAGGAAAAAGTAAAGGGGTCTGAATACTTTCCGAATGCACTGTAGGTTGGATTTGACAGAATTGAAAGGAGCAAAACACTGGTTTCTTTCTCACCTTTTCCTTCACAACTCCCTGTTCCTCTCTGCTGTCAGACATGTTTGGTTCAGTAGTGGTGGGCATCGGGACGGCAGGGTTTGTGAGGATCAGGGACATGCTAGCCCCTCTGCCTTCCAGTGCAGCTGAGAAGCTCAGTGTCAAAGGATTCATTTCCAGGTGAGGCACCAAGACATCTCATTGTTTGCTGACAGTAAAAAAAAACACGAAAATAACAATGGTTGCAATATACTAAATAAATAGAAACCTTGTGCACAGCAGTGTGTCCAGGTGCTGGTTTTGGCAGGAACAACTAGTATTAAAAACAACAGTAAAAAGCGCACGCTGAAAAAAAGAGATGGCCGACCTTGATTTTAGTGCTTATTTATTTTATACACTGAGTGTACAAAACATGAACAACATCTTCCTAATATTGAGTTGCACCCCCTCCTTTTGCCCTCAGAACAGCCTCAATTCATCTGTGCATGGACTCTACAAGGTGTCAAGTGTTCCACAGGGATGCTGGTCCATGTTGACTCCAATGCTTCCCACAGTTGTGTCAAGTTGGCTGGATGTCCTTTGGGTGGTGGAACACTGATACACACACAAACCTGTTCGGTGTGAAAAATCCAGCAGTGTTGCAGTTCTTGACACAAACCAGTGCGCCTGGCACCTACTACCATACCCTGTTCAAAGGCACTTAAGTATTATGTCTAGCCCATTCACCCTCTGATTGTCACACATACACAATCCATGTCTCAAGGCTTAAAAATCCTTATTTAACGGGTCTTCCCCCACTTTCATCTAAACTGATTGAAGTGGCATTAACAAGTGACATGAATAAGGGATCGTAGCTAGCTTTCTCCTGCATTCACCTGGTCAGTCTGTCATGGAAAGAGCAGGGGTTCTTAATGTTTTGTACACTCAGTGTATATTTGCAGTGCAATGACCTTTTGTTGCACTGAAAATAGGAAATAGATAAGCACTAAAGTCAAGGTCAGTCGCCTGTCATTTTTCACTGTGCGCTTTTTAACTTCTGTAATACTTCAATATTGTAGAGTGAAGCTCCAGACGATTAAAATCATATTACGTGATCTTGTTTAATGGTGATATATAATCACTGACCTGTCCTGTACTCGATCACAGAGGCAGCAGCTGGGATGTGTGGATGACTTTGTTGCGTGCACACTGTAGCAAACCTTTACGCAACGGGAACAATTCAACTGTGCTCTTGACAAGTTCATGTAGTCTGTGTTTCACTCCATTTCAAATCAATTTTCCGCTACTGAATACAACTCTGGTGCTGTCTTCCCATAGGAGGATCCTAGAGGAGCAGCAGGGAGTGAAACAGATCACTATCGAGGATGCCCTGAGGAGAGATGACATAAAGGTGGCCTTCGTCTGCACTGAAAACGCTGCGCATGAGGAAAACATCAGGTAAAACTCTCACTGACCCCATGTCTCTGACGGTCCTCTGTGGTAGTTGTTTAGTTATCCCTTCATCAGTTTTGTTTCTGTCTGAAGTGCTCTTACACAACAGAGCTATAGTTTCGCCATGTTACAAATCACCACTAGGAGTCAGCACTGGAACACGTGTCAAGCTTCAGTACACTGTTGCTTTTCTTTCTCAGTCCACTGAGGCTCAGTCTGTCGGTTAATTAACCATTCATTGACCCTGGCCCATTTACCAGGCCCTCAAACTGTCTAACAGTTGTAGTTCATAAGCTATGTATTATACAATGTTGGGACACTGAGACACACAGTAACACGACAGTTTAACAAGTTGTTCAAGATATCGTCCATGACCCTCATAGGTGCTTCATTGTAAATCGATCAGGTAACAGCTCCGGAACCTCAGATGTATCAACAAATGTCGCCCGGGGGGCTCCTCTGGCATTCACATTATCCTGAGCAGTCTCCTCCCTCTCCCACAGCTGATTACAATATGTGTAGCTGTTTGATGTCCACCTCTCAAACCCTGGAGAGCATGACCAAGGCTACTGCTCTCTAATGGCCCTCATTATGACTGCAAACTGTAGTGAAAACACACTCTTAAATTATGCTTTCTACTCTCCCTCTCACTGCTAAATGTTAGGAGTGTACAGAGGGGCATAGACAGGCTGTTAAATAATGGAGACTTATTTTAGGCTGGTTAATGAGGGGTATTGAGAACATAGTCATCATGTTTCACTGCTAGACAGTTCCAGGCTAACTGTCTAAATGGAACAGCAGGTACTGCCCTTCATACTATAAAGGAAATGAAAAGTAAAGGGGGAAAAAAGCCCTGAAATGTTCTTGAACTACTTTTTCATATAGGATACTTCATTATCTTCTTTTGTTGTCAATTTAATTGGAAGCAATGTTTTTGAGAAAGTTACAAGGAGTTTAAGAGTGGTCAATGTGAAGTTTTCCAAACTCTGAACACCTTGGGTTATTGAAACATTGACCGACGGCTCTTACTGGGAAGTTTGGGATATGAAGTTACATTTGAGTTGTGCATCTCCCTAGTACAGAAGTCTTTTTAAATCTTCTTCATAATTTCTACTAATGTTCTGTTGAAGCAAGATCTCTTTGACACCCTTCTTGGCTACTCAAACAAACTAAATTACCCTATACTATTTTGCATGTTCTAACGGAGCACAGGGCATTTCTGGAAGCTGGGAAGCATGTCTGTGTGGAATATCCTATGGCCATGACACACAAGACTGCCGTGGACCTCTGGGACCTGGCTCAGGAAAAAGGTGAGCTGGACATAATCATTGGGAGAGATGTATTTTGGTTAATTCAAAGTGTAGAGAAGACATGGTGAAGTATTGATGACATTATGGGGATGATGTAGTAGACGCGTATCTTAACTAGTACTGATCACCTATGTATTTAATGTTCTATGTCTACTATGTACCTAGGAGTGGTCCTGCATGAGGAGCACATAGAACTCTTGACAGCTGACTTTAAGCAGCTGAAGAAGGACATAGCAGGGAAAAAGCTGGAGGAAGGATCCCTTCACTTCACAGGTGAGAGACAGACTGGAACAGGGAGTAAAGCACAAATACACAAATATCCCAGCACCACTGATGCATCACCTCAAATACAACACTGATACATCACCTAAAATACAATACTTGCTACAGAAAATAACTGCATAACATGTATCAATTTGATGTACATCGTCCAGGTCACAGGGTTCGGAATGAATATTTCATTCCAGAGCTTTTGATATAGTATAGCTCCCATCAAAGTGACTTGTAAAATGTTTTCTCAGTCTCCACAGTACACCCATTGGGGTTGATGTGAAAGAGAGCCAGCCTGTGGAGAGAGGCAGGCAGACAGGTCTCTGGTGTGAAATACAGCAGGGTGTTATTGATGAAGTCTAGAGGTGCATGTCAAACAGCACCCTATTCCCTACATAGTGCACTATTGTCATTGGTAGTGTACTACATAGCGAATGGGGTGCCATTTGGGATGCGGAATAGCTCTGTTCTATTTCATCAGAGCACTGCTGGGGAACAAGTTAGTTAATGCATATGAATGGGCTTCTCCTAAAGCAGCCGTGACTGAATAATAAATCATAGTTATCAACTTGAAACGCTCCACACAACCTCAGATGACAGACAATATTTTATAGCGGCTGACTTTTGACTAAGAATCGTAGCGGAGAGCGAGTGGAGGAGCCAGAGGGAGTAGTTTCTGACATTTGAGTCAGGGCAGTTTTAGGAGTTAGACTGTAGGAGGCAGCAAGCACCAAATGAAATATAACTGTATCTGTTGGGAAATTCACTTCAATGGTTCATATTCATTTTATGCTTTATGGTGTGATATAACAGCACCACAACAGTGTATGTACTGTAATGTGATGAGTACAAAATCAATACAAAAGGCAAAATGTGTGCTAACCAGTCCTAAACGTGACCAGATGATGATTGACAATGAGCCATTGGATTACATGTCCCTTTACAACTACTTCTGACTGTAGTTTTCCTATGTGTCGTCTGATAGGAGGTCCTCTGAAGCCGGGCTTTGGGTTTCCAGCTTTCAGTGGCATCGCCCGGCTTACCTGGCTGGTGGATCTGTTTGGAGAGCTGTCTGTCACCGCTGCCAGCATGGAGGAAGACCAGGAGAACAAGTACATGAAGATGACCACTCAACTCATGACTAAAGAGCAGAAGTATGTACTGTACATTAGAATCAAGTAATAATATCAGATAACGTGTCCTTCACAACACCTCAAACCTAGCTATTCGGCCAGCACCAAACATAATTGCCTTTATTACATCTAAAGAAAATACTGGTAGTCCAGCCCTGAAACTTTGGGTTAACTATAACCTCCTTGTAACATCTTATGGTTTTAATACAGGCCTCTCATGTGGATTGAGGAGAGGGGTCCTGGCCTGCCCAGAGTGAAGAATATCAACTTCCGCTTTGACTCATGCACCATGACCCAGCTTCCCCCGGGTGCCAGGGAGCCGGTGGGTCTCTTCATGCAGGACCTGGTGCTCTTCAGTCAGAAGCTGCTGGGCCAGGTGCCCCGTGACCAGCTCCATGCCGAGCGCCACAGGGTCCTCCACTGTCTGGAGCTGGCCGACCGCATCCAGCAGCTGAGCCAGCAAGGCCAGGGATCAGCCCAGAACGCCTAGAGACACAGTGGGATCCCAGCCTACCGGGGGGCCCCAGCAAAATTACAGTAACTTTTCCAAAATTCCCAGATTTTCCCAAACCTAAGCAACCCTAAGCCTACTGGTAGATGTCCAAGCGCACAAGATCCGGACATAAATAAGCCTTCTACAGTACAGCTACTGTAACCTGCTGTACTACTGACAGACGCACTCGCAACATCTTTGAAATGTTAAGGGATTTTATTCATAAATGAGGGAAAGGAGATGTGCAATGCCTTTCAGAAACAGATAGGTCTCTAAGGCATGTCAGCTTATTATATTAGGGTTAGGCTGTTACTCACAACCCGACCTCATATGTACAACATCTTCACATTGATGAAAGGTCCGTTAATAGTTTGATGTTTGCATTGTGTTACTTATTCAAGTTAATCTACATTACATGTACTATATCTTTCTGGTGGTTGAACACAGCTCATGATGCTTTAGCTGGTGGTGCTTTTATGTTCATTATTTCTCATATGACATTTATTGACTTATGTTGTTTAGCTACCGTGCACTCAGAAGTGGAAAGCAAAACAGTGTCATACTGATCCTTGCATGTTCAAATCATTCACTCTCTACAATAGGTGTTTGCCTGATACCTCAGGTAAATATTGCACTGATGAATATTTAGATAGCTCTGGCAGGTGAAAGTGTGTCATTTACACTGCAACTTCAAAGTTGTCAAAATGTTGTTAGACTGCAATTGGCACATCTGTTTTAAAGTATTATTTGATTAATGTTCATTCCTTGGAGAGGGAGTGTATTATCATGTGTTGACAAATTGACAGTGTTGCTTTATTCTATTTATTCAACCATAAAGCGTGAAGCCACGGCTGAAACCACTTCCCTGGTGTTAGCACTAAATAAATCACTCTTGTGATTGTTCTTGCAACGCGCTTCCCTTCCCCTTTCTCTCTGTTTCAAAACTACTTCTACATGGCTGATGGTGATGAAACTTAAAAGACAAAATATTCTTTGTGTATGTGAACTTTGAACTGTACACTCCAAAAAGTCTTAAGGTTGCAATTCGATGGTAGAACAAGTCCTCCTTTTCTTTGTCTCCCCAGTGACTATCCCTCTGAATGGGGCCACAACAGAAACCAGTATTTCAATGGTCTCCAAATTAGTGTTGCATTTAATTCCGGGATGCTGACAGACTAAATTTGTGCCTTATTGGCCTGCTCAGTTCCCTCCATTGTTAACATCCATGTCAGTCCCATCTAATGATGTCTATGGTTCCATCCCGTGTCACACAAGTACACACTACCCAGTGCGGTTTGGACACTTTTAACTGGGTGTCACTGTAGTGTTATTAGCAATTTATAGGGAGATAAAATAAAATTTCTTCATCAGTTGAAGAAGGAGAATTGTACTGTTATATTGGATTATAATGCCTGAATGTTTACATGTTGAGTGTATTGTAACTGTATAGTTTGCTATAAGATTCATAATTTGCTGGTATCCATATTAATAAAGTGTGCCTGATTGATCATCTTCCTGTATGGTTCTGGATTTTCATCCTTGATGAAATAGTCACAGGGTGTCATAATAGTACATGGTACTTCTAGAGCACTTTTTCAAGGACCCAAAGTCACTACAAAAACAAACAGGAGTCAAAACATCAGACTAAACAAGAACATGAGTAAAGAGAGGGGTGGGCTCAAGGAAGGGAAAGAGTGTGATGTAGGGTTGGGATTTGGATACGAACACGGTTTAGGGTAAGGCTTTGGGTTAGGTGCTGCTCAGTATGGTGAAGAGAGTAGTGTTTTTGTAGTGTATTTCTTTGTGTGTGGGGAGGGGGGGGGGATTATGGGTAGGCTTTGTCAAAGCGGTGGGCTTCGGGATGGACTGAAAGATGGTGATGGACTTAGAGCCACAGATTGCTGGAGGGAGGAGCAACCCTGGAGAAGGCCCTGCCGCCCAAGCTCTGGAGCTTTGCCCTGGGGATGACAAGGTGGCCTGCTGTAATTCACACAGGAGTGCATGTGTAGGTTGGTAGGGGAGAATCAAATCAAATGTTATTTGTCACATACACATGGTTAGCAGATGTTAATGCGAGTGTAGCGAAATGCTTGTGCTTCTAGTTCCGACCATGCAGTAATATCTAACGAGTAATCTAACCTAACAATTTCACAACTACCTTATACACTTAAAGGAATGAATATGAATATCTACATAAAAATATATGAATAATGAATGGCCGAACGGCATAGGCAAGATGCAGTAAATGGTATAGAGTACAGTATATACATATGAGATGAGTAATGTAGGGTATGTAAACATATAACGTGGCATTGTTTGAAGTGGCTAGTGCTAAATTTATCACATACATTTTTCCATTATTAAAGTGGCTAGAGTTGAATCAGTATGTTGGCAGCAGCCACTCAATTTTAGTGATGGCTGTTTAACATTCTGATGGCCTTGAGATAAAACAGCTTCTTCAGTCTCTCGGTCCCTGCTTTGATGCACCTGTACTGACCTTGCCTTCTGGATGATAGCGGGGTGAACAGGCAGTGGCTCGGTTGGTTGTTGTCCTTGATGATCTTTTTGGCCTTCCTGTGACATCGGGTGGTGTAGGTGTCCTGGAGGGCATGTAGTTTGCACCCGGTGATGCGTTGTGCAGACCTCACTACCCTCTGGAGAGCCTTACGGTTGTAGGCGGAGCAGCTGCCGTACCAGGCGGTGATACAGCCCGACAGGATGCTCTCGATTGTGCATCTGTAAAAGTTTGTGAGTGTTTTTGGTGACAAGCCGAATTTCTTCAGCCTCCTGAGGTTGAAGAGGCGCTGCTGCGCCTTCTTCACCACGCTATCTGTGTGGGTGGACCATTTCAGTTTGTCTGTGATGTGTACACCTAGGAACATAAAACTTTCCACCCTCTCCACTACTGTCCTGTCGATGTGGATAGGGGGCTGCTCCCTCTGCTGTTTCCTAAAGTCCACAATCATCTCCTTTGTTTTGTTGACATTGAGTGTGAGGTTATTTTCCTGACACCACACTCCGAGGGCCCTCACCTCCTCCCTGTAGGCCGTCTCGTCATGGTTGGTAATCAAGCCTACCACTGTAGTGTCGTCTGGAAACTTGATGATTGAGTTGGAGGCGTGCATGACCACGCAGTTGTGGGTGAACAGGGAGTACAGGAGAGGGCTGAGAACGCACCCTTGTGGGGACCCAGTGTTGAGTATCAGCGGGGTGGAGATGTTACCTACCCTCACCACCTGGGGGCAGCCCGTCAGGAAGTCTAGGACCCAGTTGCACAGGGCGGGGTCGAGACCCAGGGTCTCGAGCTTAATGACGAGTTTAGAGGGTACTATGGTGTTAAATGCTGAGCTGTAATCGATGAACAGCATTCTTACATAGGTATTCCTCTTGTTCAGATGGGTTAGGGCAGTGTGATGGCGATTGCATCGTCAGTGGACCTATTGGGGCGGTAAGCAAATTGGAGTGGGTCTAGGGTGTCAGGTAGGGTGGAGGTGATATGGTCCTTGACTAGTCTCTCAAAGCACTTCATGATGACGGAAGTGATTGCTACAGGGCGGTAGTCATTTAGCTCAGTTACCTTAGCTTTCTTGGGAACAGGAACAATGGTGGCCCTCTTGAGGCATGTGGGAACAGCAGACTGGGATAAGGATTGATTGAATATGTCCGTAAACACACCAGCCAGCTGGTCTGCGCACGCTCTGAGGACGCGGCTGGGGATGCCGTCTGGGCCTGCAGCCTTGCGAGGGTTATAAGGTCTGAGAAGGTTTTGTATTTATTATGGATCCCCATTAGCTGCTGCCATGGCACTCTTCCTGGGGTCCAGCAAAATGAAGGCAGTTATATACTACTCTACTACCACATATCTTCAACACAAAATCCATGTGTATGTGTGTGTATAGTGCGCATGTTCTGTTGTGTGTCTCTTCACAGTCCCTGCTGTTCATATAAGGTGTCTTTTTATGTTTTTTAAATCTGATTTTGCTGCTTGCATTAGTTACTTGATTTGGAATAGAGTTCCAAGTGGTCATGGCTCTATGTAGTACTGTGCACCTCCCATWGTCTGTTCTGGACTTGGAGATTGTGAAGAGACCTCTGGTGGCATGTCTTGTGGGGTATGGGTGTCTGAGCTGTGTGCTAGTAGTTTAAACAGACAGTTCGGTGCATTCAACATGTCAATACTTCCCACAACAAAAAGTGGTGATGAAGTCAATCTCTCCTCTATTTTGAGTCAGGAGAGATTGACATATATATTATTCATGTTAGCTCTCCATGTACATTGAAGGGCCAGCCGTGCTGCCCTGTTCTGGGCCAATTGTAATTTTCCTAAATCCCTCTTTGTGGCACCTGACCACACGACTGGACAGTAGTCCAGTTGCAACAAAACTAGGGCCTGTAGGACCTGCCTTGTGGATAGCGTTGATTAGAAGGCAGAGCTGCGCTTTATTATGGACAGACCTGTCCCCGTCTTAGCTACTGCTGCATCAATATTTTTTGACCATGACCGTTTACAATCCAGGGTTCAGTCTCAACTTGCTCAATTTACACATTATTCATTACAAGATTTTGTTGAAGTTTAGGGTTTAGTGAATGATTTGTCCCAAATATAATGCTTTTAGTTTTTGAAACTAACATATTTCTAACTTATTTCTTTCCACCCATTCTGAAATTGACTGCAGCTTAAGTGTTGCAGTGATTTCACTTGGTGTGGATTACAACAGCGTGTTCCAGTTCCCACCAATATTCAGCAACTTCTCACAGCCACTGAAGAAGAGTAGGACAACATTCCACAGGCCACAATCAACAGTCTGATCAACTCTACGTGAAGGAGATGTGTCACGCTGCATGAGGCAAATGGTGGTCACACCAGATACTGACTGGTTTTCTGATCCACAACCCTACTGTACCTTTTTTAATTTTTTYCCCAATTTTGTGATTACGATCTTGTCTCATCGCTGCAACTCCTCACCGGGCTCGGAAGATGCGAAGGTCAAGACTTGACAAGATCGCAATTGGATATCACAAAATTTGGGAGACTGTCAGCTTTAATTTGAGGGTACTTTTATCCATATCGGGTGAATCGTTTAGCAATTACAGCACTTTTTGTACATAGTCTCCCCATTTTAAGGCAGCAAAAGTATTGGGACAAATTCACTTATATGTGTATTAAAGTAGTAAAAAGTTAAGTATTTGGTCCCATATTCATAGCATGCAATGACTGTACAAATTTGTTGGATTAATTTGCTGTTTGTCTTAGTTGTGTTTCAGATTATTTTGTGCCCAATAGAAATTAATGGTAAATTATGTATCGTGTCATTTTAGAGTCACTTTTATTGTAAATAAGAAGAAAAAAAATCCAAACACTTCCACATTAATGTGAATGCTACCATGATTACAGAAAGTCCTGAATGAATCATGAATAATGATGAGTGAGAAAGTTAGACGCACAAATATCATACCCCCCAAAAATGCTAACTTCCCCTGTTATTGTAATGGTGAGAGGTTAGCATGTCTTGGGAGTGCGTCTGTAACTTTCTCACTCATTCCCAATTCATTCAGGATTATCCGTAATCATGATAGCATCCACATTAGTGAAGAAATATTTAGAAACATATTCTTATTTACAATAAAATGGACTCCAAAATGACAGGTGAGACTCACGAACACGTACGTGTTTGTTGTTTTGCAGTAGGATGCTCACAGGCCTCACAAGACTGGTCTGAAGGTCCCACAGTACCGGTTGAAAACATGAATGGAAGTATATATATATATATAGAGAGACTGTTTAGTGCCAAAAAGAAGGGGTTAAATACATGTAAAAAATGTGTTTCCTGATCTTTCTTATTTCTCTCAGATAAAGAACAGACTCTTCCAAACAAACTTCCTTTCGATTTTTGGGAGGGACTATCTGTTGTTCCATGTAGTGAATCTGCTATTCAATGTGTTGGCATGGGCTAATAGAAGTGAGGCCAAAAATAATTTGGAATCAAACATTTTTTTTTATACAGTACATATATATTTCTTAAAACAATTCCATATAGCTATGTAGTACCACCCACCCATCCTTACAAACTCTTGCTCCTACAAGCCAAGATTATCACCACCTCCCATCCTTGCCCTCTCTTACCCACCCAGGCCTAGTTAATCCCAACCTCCGTCTCAGACACATTTACACCCCTCTATACATTTACTTACTGATCCATTCTCCTTCAATCACACACAACATACACCCTATACCTCAGCACACCCATTCTCTCCCGCCCGCCCTCCTACACATATTCATATTCACTCTCCTTCTCTCCCATTCATATGCACATACACCACCTACACATACACCCACTCACACACACACATCCATAGGACAATTATTTACAATTATTGACTTCCTCTTTTATATTGTCTTTTCGTGTCCATGTATCTCATTGGCAACGGCTAATTCTATCATTACCTCCTAGAGAAGAATAGTTACTTGGGGACAATAGAGTGTAGATTGTATTGTCTCAATTTACGATAAGCTGGTCTTGGGCATCACTGTATGCAGCCTAGTATACATATCGCTTTTTATGTGTTCCCTTTCATACCCATAGTACTGTCGTGAATCGGAGTTGAGACTTGATACCTTTTTCCTCCAGTGACTGTCKGATCGGAATGAATTTCTTGTGTTTTTTCCTCAGCTTGGCAGACAGGTCCTGGAAGAATCTAATGGACTGACCATGGATTTTGACTTCCTTTCCCTCCTGTGCCTTCAGAATGTTGACTTTGGTCTTATAGTTGCACAGCTTGAAGATGACCATGCAAGGATATTTAGCGTTCTTCTGTTTCACGCTGATCCAATGGCATCGCTCCAGATCCTACGTTGATATATCGATGTCAAGCTCCTCCGATATCAGCATGATCACGTAGATGGAAAGGTCTCATTTTTCCTCATCTTCCAGTAGGAGCAATATTCTCATATTATTTTGTCTCATTCTGGTTTTAGAGAATTTGAAGTTAGGATAACCTGAACGTGTCACGGTTTACTAGGAGTGGTGGGTAGGAGTCAGGCGCAAAGAGCAGAGGGTTCAGTGATTTGCAGATGTATTTCTCCGGCACAAAACGGTCACGCCAAATACAGGGCGCATAAACACTGACCAGCCCAAACACAGGGCAAACGATCCGGAGAACAATGAAACCACATCCACATCCACATCCACATCCACATCCACATCCACATCCACATCCACATCCACATCCACATCCACATCCACAACCGACAGAGAACACAAATAATCCCGCACAAACCTAAACGGGCCTAACAGGCTTAAATAGACCAAAAATCAAGAAACAAACAGGAACAGGTGCAACTAATAAGACTAAACTAACAGAAAAGGAAAAAGGGATCGGTGGCGGCTAGTAGACCGGCGACAACGACCGCCGAGCACCGCCCGAACAGGCAGGGGAACCACCTTCGGTGGGAGTCGTGACAGAACGTTTTAAAGTTGGTCTTGTAGCTTGTAGGGGCAGGGCCATTTAGAATAGCAACCACTGTATTCCTATGGTTCTCATTCGAACCCATGTTAATTTATGCAAATTTAAAATGTATAGTTCCAAAGGTATACATAGTATCATATATCCTTTGACAAGAAATCTAAGTTGGGCCAGTCTGAACATCTCAATGTTGGATTGTTGTTGATAGCTTAAACGTGTATGAGAAAGGTCTAGAATTGTAGCTTTTTTTTGACCATTCAAGTCTATAGGCCTTTTTTTGCCATTGAAATGCATTGGGAAATAATTTAAATATTGTTATAGTTCAAAAAGTATAAATTCTATAAAAAAAAATCTCAAGCAATCTGAGTTGGGGCAGTCTTAAATCTTTAAACTCCAGAGATTTAAGCTCTAGAGCTGGCTAAAGAAATCTAATAATAATATGACTATGTAAGAAATATAGAGTTGTGCTTTGCCTTCAGCAAGCACATCTAAATATGACTTTGTAAGAAATCAAGAGTTGTGCTTTGTGTTCAGCAAGCACACCTAATGAGTAAACACTGTTACTAAACAGGTACCAGGGAGAAGTGTCAGTCAAGCATGATGCCAGCAGACACTCTTGCCCGGAAAGGACTTTGCGCTAATTGCCAGTGACAATCTCAACTGTGAAGAACAGATCAGCTCCAATTGCTTGACTGTCTGAAGCTGCACCGAWTGACAGCATATGACTTTAAGCAGGCAACCACCAATAATAAAGCATTGTAGAGGCCTGCATGAGAACTATTCTGTATTGATGTTTCACAAGCACACAAGCTGTTGCAACCYGGACCCAGGGGCATGATACTGGTCTGATCTGAAGGATATATGGTTGCCAGGCGATGGACATGAGTGTTGCTCCTGCCTGTGCCATCTACTTCTGTTGTGAGACTCACAGAGAGTAACTGATGGTGATCAGAGAGAACACTATGGGTTACTCATGAAACATTTAGACAAGGTAGATACACACCCACACCAATAAGATCAGAAAATATATTAATGTATTAAATCCTTCATTCATTACTCATTACTCTTACAAATGACAAAACCTCTATAGCAGGGGTATTCAACTCTTACCCTACAAGGTCCCGAGCCTGCTGGTTTTCTGTCCCAGGTCTAAATCAGTCCCTGATAAGAAGGGAACAAAGAAAAAGCCCAGTGGAACTGGCTTTGAGGTCCAGAGTTGAGTTTGAGGGCTCTATAGCATTGCGTTGCATACTGCATATGATTTGTGTGATCTAAATGTTGTGACACAGAAGTTGTGACAGTGTGGAGTCATAACCTGTCATGGGTTAAAAAAAAAAAATCGTATTGATGGTCTGCGAGCGCTTTCAAGCAGTGCTTCTGCGTCCTTGAGTGCAGTGTTCCTAGGGATACTGTAGGGGCGTGTCGTGTGGATCATGATCATCGCGTATGTGTACAGAGGGAAAACACGTACGTTTGTAAAAAATAATATGTACAATACGATTTGATGCTAAAGCTAATTGCCAGTGACAAACTCAACTGTGAAGAACAGATCAGCTCAGATTGCTTGACTGTTTGAAGCCGCACCAACCAATGGCACCGATTGACAGCGCGAAATAAACAGAACAGTCGTGGCCCGTGCCTCGCCAAACTGCAAACGCACTATGCGACGAGATGGACAAAGAATGATTTCTGATGAATTTTGGATTGTCACGGTGTTTAGGTGAACAAGGCTACTGTCCGGTGTTGACATCTCGTCAATTATGGCAGTTCTGTGTGGAATCATATTTCTGTTTTGGTTAGTGGATGAGGTGAGTATCTGATATTTATAGTCATAAATTCAATCAATGTGAAAGTGAAGAATTATTGCCCTCTTTTTGCTTCTGACTCGTTGGTCTCTCAAATATGAATTAAAGCCCTGGGGTTTATTGAATGTCAACATAACAATGTGCCTTGCTGCTGCAGAAATGGTAGGCTATTGAAAACTATTAAGGCCTATGAAAGTTAGGCAGTTATGTAAGGTTACATAAGTCAGTGGTATATCGAAGGCTATTCTGTAGTAATGTATTAAGATCTATTTTATGTTCTTGAAATGAAACATTCTTTTGAAAAATTCAGCATTCGTAACAATCTTACTGGGCTCATATTTACATCAGCCAGGATCATATCATACCACAATATGAATTAGTTTGGCCTTGTCTTGCCGCTGATCATTTGGTTCCATCAAATAAGAGACAACATACACCAGTGGTGGTTGGTGACGTTTAAGATGAGGAAGGATGATTTTTGTTTTATGAACATGTCTTATTATAGCACATTGGATGACTGTCATTCATATTCCATTCACCCAGCTCAATGTAACATCGATAGGTTTAGGCTACTACATGATATTCAAATTTTCATGAGGTTGCTACAACCTAGCCTATGAATGAAGGTTTACAGCGTAGGTGATTCGGGTCGAGAGAATTTTGAGTAATCAAGGTGATAGACAGTGCCACATTCAATACCGCCTTGCACACTCTTGCGTGCATCTAGCTGATCTAGTGTGTAATCAATAGTCCAACATCTGCAAACAAGAGTTTTGAGTGGAAAAATTCAGATATGGTTATACATGTTTCGTTCCGTTTGCTTCCGTTTAAGAAAAGTTTTTCAACAGAAAAGGCACAATGAAAACACCCCTGATCACACACAAATGCAATTAATTTTCATAGCAACCACATACAAACAGCTTCTTGTATATATAATTCCATCTATCTAGGTGAAAAAACCTTCCCAAGCCAAACCTACATCATTGTCACGTCATAGTCAACATAGCTACTAGAACTAACACTTTAGTAAACCACTACAATCATGCAGTACAGTGTACAGTCAGCAGCAAGCACTTTAGCAGTTACACCGGTGGGCCCCGGTGGTATTAAATTAATAAAACCAAAACGTACCTTAACTTGGAAGAGTTCCAGTGTTGGATAACCATAGCCAGCTAGCTAACATAGCATCCGACCCTGTTTGAGCCGGGTGTTTGAGTAGGCTAAATTAGCTAGCTGCATTCGACGCTAGCTAAGTAAGTGAAAGTGAAAAAAATATAAACTGTGAAATATAGTTAACTCTCTTTCTCTCTCTTGCATCTCCTTAATTTTGAAATTAATTAATTTGTTCAAAACTGTTCAACTATTGTCTTTCTCTCTCTTTGAGTCAACTACTCACCACATTTTATACACTGCAGTGCTATCTAGCTGTAGCTTATGCTTTCAGAACTAGATTAATTCTCTGATCCTTTGATTGGGTGGACATGTCAGCTCATGCTGCAAGAGCTCTGATAGGTTGGAGGACGCCCTCCGGAAGTTGTCATAATTACTGTGTAAGTCTATGGAAGGGGTTGAGAACCATGAGCCTCCTAGGTTTTGTATTGAAGTCAATGTACCCAGGGGAGAACAGAAGCTAGCTGTCCCCTGGCTACACCATTGTGCTAGCCTAAAGAGTGCTGCTGAGACTACTGTAGACCGTTATTGCAAAACAGTGTGTTTTAATCAATTATTTGGTGATGTAAATATATTTTGTATAGTTTTATCTAAAAAGGATCACCTTTTTTAATGTTTCACTATTTTTATTTTTATGAAGTAGGATGGTCTTCCCTTTCCTCCTCTGAGGAGCCTCACTGCCACACCACACACAACACACACACACACACACACACACACACACACACACACACACACACACACACACACACACACACACACACACACACACACAACACACACACACACACACACCACACACACACACACACACACACACACACAGAAAACACACACACACACACACACGAGGCAGCTCTTCCTCTGCTAACCATTGTTAATTGTCACTGAGCTGAAGCAGTGACAAACAGCTCTTTGTGGTCCTTTCCGTGCCCACAAAGGCAGGCTCCAGTCCTGCTCAGGGGCTGCCTTTGTGTCCCCCTGCCATGACTGTATTTGGAAGGGACACCCTGCTAGCTGCAATTGACCGTGGACACAAACATCCACCTGGCAGGCTGGTGTGGAAAAAAAGGCTGGAGTGTTTCCCACAATTACTCCCATTAAACAAGGGCCAATGCTAGCTGGCTCGCCTCACAGGTCACACATGCCTTAAATGGTGATGGAAGGACATCAAACAAAGTGGACGTCTCATCGTCATACAAGCCAGAGCCTCAGAAAAGAACACAGTGGAATAGTTTGTGATTATGCCCAGTGAGGGCAGTAATAGTGAGTCCACAGCCTGTTTTTCTCCAGTACCTCATTTAGAGGCTTGTTATACACAAAGCCCTGGGCCTGGTCTGACAGAGGCTGCATTGTATGTGTGCAGAGTGGGTTCTGGTCTCGTCTGGACTTTGCAGTCAGTGGTTCACAATCATCTTGAGTTGGCCTCTGAACATAGAGCATGAAATAGAAGTTTGGTTCATGAAATATGAACTTTACTTACAGTAAGTGATATTTATAATACCAATGTTAATGACAAGACAACCAAGTCCTGTTTGGTGGTCACATTTGGCACATCACAGAGAAATTCAAATACAAGGAATTCACATGGTTGACATGTTTACATGCCCAACACAATGGCCATTCAATATGTTCTCTCATTTCTTATCTGCCTTTCAAGATGATTTTATAATGATGCTTCATTTTCCCTCTGAGATTGCTCTTTGATTTCATACCAGCAACTATAAATCAATGACCAGTTTTCCTCTTCTCATATACAGTGCACAGCTTCCAAGAAGTACTGCTGGTATTTTGAAGGAGGCTACCCAATCTATTTCATGTAAGTATACTGTACATACACATGGGTAACATAATTCATCTGGACACAGACACAATTACATTGCAGCATACTGTATATTAATTGTTAATAGTTAGACATTAATATTTTACAAGACATATTTATTAGTTTTCAACCTTCTGCCATTCGGATTAAACTGTTTGTGAATTTAAAGAGTGCAGTCTATTGATTCCCTCTGGCTTGTTTAAAGGCCGGGTGGTGTTTGGTTAAAGAAAATGGTCCCTGGATGTGGATGAATACAGAGAAATCACCCAGGTTGGTAACGTTATTATGAGTCAATACCAGCCTTTGACTCACTCCACTATCATAGCAGACTCATTTTGGMAGTCATTCAAAAAGCATGCCGTCGAAGCGGCGAGGGGAAATAATGAATAAGCTGTAGCTTTTCCAAATCCAAACATCAAATCCAACACAGCATCTAGTCTCGAGGACCAGACCCTAGGCATCACAGTGACTCTTTTGTCATAGAATAACTACGTCACTGCCTACATTGATAAGGTGAAAAAAATCTGGGGACTCCCAACAAATCACGAGGCAGACATGCCAGAATGTCGGGATTCAAAACCAAAGTTTGCAGGCAAAACATTTGCAGTGGTTTTAGTTAAGGTAGTTGATGCAAACTAGCCACTTGCGAAATGCACTCATTAAAAATAACCTCTGATCTCCATCTTGCTAGCTACTATTTAGTATTTTATTTAAGTGGAAAGGTAGTGACGTAGGCTGTGACGTAGTTCCTCTATGCCTAAAAACTCCATCAATGAAACCAGACCATAGTCACTGTGTTGCCGAGGGTCGGGTTTTTGAGACTACACAGCATCCACTGGGTTGAGAAATCACATTGGAGAAGCTCTTTGACTTCTATCTAAATCATTGAACTAATGGGCTAATAATTAGTCTTCAGACCGAGTCTTTGCAATTCTAAAAACATGTTAGCCACTAGGCTGGCTGCAGAATTCTACCACTTGCTTTTAGAAAGGCCTCATTTTCAATGTATGAGGAGCTTTTAAAAATGCACTACAGTGGTGGTGCATCAGTACGAGTTATAAAAAATGTAAAGCCTAAGGATGGAGTTGGAGTTATGGTAGGAGAGAGAGGAGAGCATTACTGGGAGTTAGCATGCTGCAGTGACTGGGGGATTTGGATTGAATTGCCTCTGTAAAATAGTGCACACACAGATCTAATGAAATACAGTATATTGCAGAGCGACTGTGGAATTGAAATAGTGCACTATTAAGAGAATGCTGGCTCAGCTCTATGCCCTCTCCTAGCGCTGTGCTGCTAATGACTTGTGTAATGGATGGCCTTAATGCTGAAAGCCGGAAATGCAGCTCTCACACTYATAGTACTGCTGGTTTTAAAATACAGTATAAAATACTGACAGAAGGAGAGGGAGTATTTCAAATGTTGAGGAGGATTTGTCATGGAAGTGGATTGCCGTCTATTTAGCCAGAGGATTTGGATGTTCAGTGCAGATCAGTGGATGATGAACATTTCTCTGAAATCTGTAATGATGCCATAGATCATCTCTCCTCTATGTTTAAAACTGAAGCTGCTATCTGCCCTTGAAAACATCAGATACCGCAGCTCTCTGCGCATTGCAGATCTGAAGCCTGGAACTGCCAAATCACATCTCTGCCTCACACAATAAGCACTGCCCCATCGACATAGAAAAAAACTATTAAAGTAATTTGTTAAAATGAATGAGTTTCTACTTACTTCAATGACTAAGTATGATTCATTCTTACCTAAAAGTTCCTATATTTGACATATAAAACATTGTGTGTGTGTGTGTGTGTGTGTGTGTGTGTGTGTGTGTGTGTGTGTGTGTGTGTGTTGTGTGTGGTGTGTGTGTGTTGTGTGTGGTGTGTGTGTGTGTGTGTGTGTGTGTGTGTGTGTGTGTGTGTGTGTGTGTGTGTGTGTGTGTGTGTGTGTGTGTGTGTGTGTGTGTGTGTGTGTGTGTGTGTGTGTGTGTGTGTGTGTGTGTGTGCTGCGCGCACAGAGTAGTCAAGTCCAAATGAGAGCCTGTAGGGAAAAAAAGGAAGGGAAGTGCTGCTAGGGTTAACAATAGTAGGTCTTTGTAGATAAGTGTATTTGGTAAAAGGGGTAAAAAATCATCAAAAAAGAAGGAGGACCAAGGCACTCTTCATATCATTAATTCAAATGTCTTTATTTACATGACATGTTCAATGGAACCAAGACTTGAAAACTCTTGGTTCCGTTGAACTACCATATAAATGAAGGCATCACAATGAGAGCCATTCATCATCAGCTCTCCTGCATATAGATGCTGACAATTGATCAGCAAGGTTCAGATACAGTTGAAGTCGGAAGTTTACATACACCTTAGCCAAATACATTTAAACTCAGTTTTTCACAATTCCTGACATTTAATCTTAGTAAAAATTCCCTGTCTTAGGTCAGTTAGGATCACCACTTTATTTAAGAAATGTGAAATGTCAGAATAATAGTAGAGGAATGATTTATTTCAGCTTTATTTCTTTCATCACATTCCCAGTGGGTCAGAAGTTTCCATACACTCAATTATATTTGGTAGCATTGCCTTTAAATTGTTTAACTTGGGTCAAACGTGTCAGGTAGCCTTCCACAAGCTTCCCACAATAAGGTGGGTGAATTTTGGCCCATTCCTCCTGACAAAGCTGGTGTAACTGGGTCAGGTTTGTATGCCTCCTTGCTCGCACACGCCTTTTCAGTTCGCCCACAAATCTTCTATGGGATTGAGGTCAGGGCTTTGTGATGGCCACTCCAATACCTTGACTTTGTTGTCCTTAAGCCATTTTGCCACAACTTTGGAAGTATAGCTTGGGGTCATTGTCCATTTGGAAGACCCATTTGCGACCCAAGCTTTAACTTCCCTGACTGATGTCTTGAGATGTTGCTTCAATATATCCACGTAATTTTCCTGCCTCATGATGCCATCTAATTTGTGAATTGCACCAAGTCCCACCTGCAGCAAAGCCACCCCCACAACATGATGCTGCCACCCTCGTGCTTCACGGTTGGGATGGTGTTCTTCGGCTTGCAAGCTTCCCCCTTTTTCCTCCAAACATAACGATGTCATTATGGCCAAACAGTTCTATTTTTGTTTATCAGACCAGAGGACATTTCTCCAAAAGTACGATCTTTGTCTCCATGCAGTTGCAAACCATAGTCTGGCTTTTTTATGGCGGATTAACCAGACTTGTGGAGGTCTACAATTTTTTTCTGAGGTCTTGGCTGATT
The DNA here is from genome assembly GCF_002910315.2 of Salvelinus sp. IW2-2015. Lineage (NCBI taxonomy): Eukaryota > Metazoa > Chordata > Actinopteri > Salmoniformes > Salmonidae > Salvelinus > Salvelinus sp. IW2-2015. The sequence continues at coordinate 23,391,963 of NC_036871.1, forward strand.
TCTTTAGATTTTTCCATGATGTCAAGCAAAGAGGCACTGAGTTTGAAGGTAGGCCTTGAAATACATCCACAGGTACACCTCTAATTGACTCAATGATGTCAAATAGCCTATCAGAAGCTTCTAAAGCCATGACATCTTCTCTGGAATTTCCAAGCGTTTAAAGGTACAGTCAACTTAGTGTATGTAGACGTCTGACCCACTGGAATTGTATACAGTGAATTATAAATAAAAAAAATCTGCCTGTAAACAATGTTGAAATTACTTGTTGTCATGCACAAAGTAGATGTCCTAACCGACTTGCCAAAACTATAGTTTGTTAACAAGGAATTTGTGGAGTGGTTTGAAAAACTAGTTTTAATGACTCCAACCTAAGTTTATGTAAAACTTCGACTTCAAACTGTAGATATCCAACTTCAGCTCAGGACTCAAGACAAACTGAAATTAAAATGGAACTAATCCTAGTGCTCCCTCAATAGTTTACTTAATATTCATCTTAGACCGCAGAGCGTTTGTCATCTGCTTCATATGTCTATTCTCCTGTGCCTCTTGTATTTGTCTCAGACTTTTATCTCATACTGTGCATATGAAGACTTCCATTTGTCTGAATGTGTTTGAGAGGGTATTGGATGACTGTACTGTTTGACAAAAGCCTTTCTCTCTCAGTATTCTAGATGCTGGTGATTGTAATTAAAGCTTCCTCTCTCTCGTGTGTTGTGTGTGTGTGTGTTGTGTGTGTTGGTGGGTGGTGTGTGTGTGTGTGTGTGTGTGTGTGTGTGTGTGTGTGTGTGTGTGTGTGTGTGTGTGTGGTGTGTGTTGTGTGTGTGTGGTGTGTGTGTGTGGGTGTGGTGTATGGTACTTCTGGTGAGTTCCCCCAAGACTAGCCTGCCAGTTAGCTTCTCATCCTACTCTATTTAATATACTCCCTCCTTCCTCCTACTCCCCTCCATGCTCTATCTCTCTCTTTTCTCTTTGTCTCTCTCGCTTTCTCTCTCCTTACTCTCTCGCTCGCACTCTCCTCTCGCCCCTCTTCTCTCCTCTGTCTCTACCCAACTTAGCCCCTGTATGTATTGTGTGCATTTATGCATAAGCCACTGGTTTGTTCATGGAGTTTATGGTCCTATGGGAGCACCTTTGTTTTTGCTTAGACCCTGCCCCTCACGTGATTTGTCTCAGACTTTTATCTCAGTACTGTGCATATGAGAACTTCCATTTGTCTGAATGTGTTTTGAGAGGGTTATTGGATGACTGTACTGTTTGTACAAAAGCCTTCTCTCTCAGTATATCTAGATGCTGGTGATTGTAATTAAAGCTTCCGCTCTCTCTGTGCGTGTGTGTGTGTGTGTGTGTGTGTGTGTGTGTGTGTGTGTGTGTTGTGTGTGTGTGTGTGTGTGTGTGTGTGTGTGTGTGTGTGTGTGTGTGTGTGTGTGTGTGTGTGTGTGTGTGTGTGTGTGTGTGGTGTGTGTGTGTGTTAGATGCCGGTCGTATGAGGACCTGTTGTGGGACGCGGTGCTGTGTCCGAGTCTCTCCATCCAGAGACTATGTACTTCTGGTGAGTACCTCCAAGACTAGCCTGCCAGTCTAGCTTCTCATCCTACTCTATTTAATATACTCCCTCCTTCCTCCTACTCCCCTCCATGCTCTATCTCTCTCTTTTCTCTTTGTCTCTCTCGCTTTCTCTCTCTTACTCTCTCRCTCGCACTCTCTCTCTCGCCCCTCTTCTCTCTCTGTCTCTACCCAACTTAGCCCCTGTATGTACTTGTGTGCATTTATGCATAAGCCACTGGTTTGTTCATGGAGTTTATGGTCCTATGGGAGCACCTTTGTTTTTGCTTAGACCATGCCCCTCACGTGAGGGTTTCTTGCTGCAGCTTAGAATAGCTACGCTGGCTCACAGTGAAATGCTTCCCACTGGGCACAGACGTCAATTCAACATCGTTGGGTCAATGTAATTTCATTGTGGAAACAACATTGATTGACCAGCGTGTGCCAAGTGGGTTGATTGTTATGACATGATCTTAATATGCAATTCAGTCATTGTAGAAACTGCTCTGTGCATGCATTAGGGCTGTCCCGACTGAAACAAAGCTTGGTCGACCAAGAATCGTCTGTTCTTTCACCAATCGATTGGTCGACATTTTAAACGTATATTTTCCATATATTGACACATCGTATGTGTTTTAATCAAATCAACAATATTCACTGAGCTTGTCTGATGCTTTAAGCACACAGTTTGATTAAATAATGAAGACACACAAATGACTAGCAATTGATTTGATAGTGCTGGGCCAGGCTAAGATTTGCTGCGCTGTGTTAAAAAAACAAACATGGAGTGACTCTGACTAGCATCCAGTTGTCTCTTTCTCCTCCCTCCTGCAGCGAACACCACAGAACATCAAAGTGTTTATTGCGCTGTCCATGTTGCTGAAGGTGCAACATAATTAAAGCTATTTCTGACTGAAAAGTTATGTTTCCGAAATCCCTAATTTGTTTAGGAAAAACATTCCCTATTCCCTCAACCCGTGCTCTCTTTAGACCAAAGACCTATTCGCACAGAACTAGTATTACTAGAGAACGTTGGTTATATAATTATTAATCCAGAATGTCAGTTATTCCAGAGGATGATTCGGACAGGATTCATTTTTTTCAAACTGCTCCCTGTAATTCTTAATTTTTTCCCAATAAATTGGCAGTTAGGACGCAAGCCTGGAGGTTTTTATTCTAGGCGTGAATATATAGTATTTCAACATGTCCAGGTGATAGGTCACAGATAGATAACTCGAGCTTGGTTCGCAAGTTTCTAAACCATACCAAACCATCTTTCCTATAGTGTTGCCATAATATTTGAATTGAGGAAGTGTGATCATAATCATTAGGATATTTTAGTGATCCACAGTACGTCCTAAAACTAATTCCGTCCGAATAAGGCACAATAAGGCTTGACCTATAGCCAGGGCCGGTCTTTGCCATTCTGCCGCCATAGGCAAGACCAACAAATGCATCCCCCTGCAAAACTAGAATAGTCCCAGTAAGCAAAATTAAGTTGAAAAGATGTCTAAAATACGTATTTTCCAGACATTGAAGTTAGGTTCAATTTGGGTTCTGAATGAAGGGTGAAAGGTATTTTCTGTATGTTCAAATGTATATTTTCTAGGATGCTGAAAAGAAAAATATGTACTTTCCAGACGTAAAAATTTGGTTCATTTTCRGTTCTGAATGAAGGTTGAAAATACTTATTTTACGGATGTTGAAAATACGTCCTTTACAGACGTTGAAAATGGGGGGGGGTTGAAATCAGGCTCATATTTGGTTCTGAATGAAAGTTGAAAATATGTAATATATAGATGTCTATGTTTAGACCAAAAACCAATGTCAGTGGATGTGGAAATCAAGGCCGGTCTGGAACTGCACCAAGAAAAGATGTCCAAAAGGCGTCGGTGTTGGTCCATGTTTACTGAGGCGTAGCCTACAGTGTTGACTGAAATTWAATTTTATGAATGCCCATCTATGTGGTAAGCCTACCATTTGTAAAACACCAAAAAACTAAAACTGGACAATACCAAAAAAAAACATCCAAAAGATGTCTGCTTGTGCTTACTAGGTTGTAGCCTACCATGTCGGCCCAAGGGCATTTTATGGATGCCCATCCATGTGGTAGGCCCACCGTTTGTAAAACAGGCCATTGCTTTGGCTTTATTTGTCCTGATTCCTGTGACTAATCAATTTGACTATTTATGCACTGAGTATCAGTTACCCAACTTTATCAGGATTTATCGTGAGCCTATTCGCAATGTGTTTACACAGCGGGTAATGCAGAAGCAAATTTTTCTCGCTGTAATCAGCTTGTCAAAAWWWTTTACAGAAACAAACTTGAAAYCACTGATCATTCACCCCATTGTGGTGTTTCACAATGGGGTGAAACACCTGGACAACAGTGATTGTCCATTCCATAATGTCCATTTTACTTTGGCCTGTTCTGATTTTAGGATATGTTGTTTGTTAACATGACAGTTCACATTTTATTTGATTATGCCCACATAGGTTAGGCTGTTTGATCTGAGAAACCTGCATGATGTAAAAAGTGGCCCTTCTCATTACATTGTCATACATTTTATCTCCGGCCTGTAGGCTTCAGAAAAGGCCACACTCTTTATACCATATCCAATATCTGATACATTTTAAAAATATTTTTATTTCACCTTTATTTAACCAGGTAGGCCAGTTGAGAACAAGTTCTCATTTACAACTGCGACTTGGCCAAGATAAACCAAAGCAGTGCGACAAAAACAAAAACACAGAGTTACACATSGGATAAACAAACGTACAGTCAATAACACACTAGAAAAATCTGTATACAGTGTGTGCAAATTAAGTAAGGAGGTAAGGCAATAAATAAGTAATTACAATTTAGCAATTAACACTGGAGTGATAGATGTGCAGATGAGGATGTGCAAGTAGAAATACCGGTGTGCAAAAGAACAGAAAAACAAAATCAAATAAGGGGATGAGGTAGGTAGTTGGATGGGCTATTTACAGATTGTCTGTGTACAGCTGCAGTGATCGGTAAGCTGCTCTGACAGCTGATGCTTAAAGTTAGTGAGGGAGATTTAAGTCTCCAACTTCAGCGATTTTTGCAATTCGTTGCAGTCATTGGCAGCAGAGAACTGGAAGGAAAGGCGGCCAAATGAGGTGTTGGCTTTGGGGATGACCTGTGAAATATACCTGCTGGAGCGCTTGCTATGGGTGGGTGTTGCTATGGTGACCAGTGAGCTGATATAAGGCGGAGCTTTACCTAGCAAAGACTTATAGATGACCTGGATACAGTGGGTGTGGCTACGAATATGTAGCGAGGACCAGCCAACGAGAGCATACAGGTCGCAGTGGTGGGTAGTATATGGAGATTTGGTGACAAAACGGATGGCACTGTGAGAGACTGCATCCAATTAACTGAGTAGAGTGTTGGAGGCTATTTTGTAAATGACATCCCCGAAGTCAAGGATCGGTAGGATAGTCAGTTTTACGGGGGTATGTTTGGCAGCATGAGTGAAGGAGGCTTTGTTGCGAAATAGGAAGCCGATTCTAGATTTAATTGTGCATCGGAGATTCTTAATATGAGTCTGGAAGGAGAGTTTACAGTCTAGCCAGACACCTAGGTATTTGTAGTTGTCCACATATTCTAAGTCCGAGCCGTCCAGAGTAGTGATGCTAGTTGGGCGGGCGGGTGTGGGCAGCGATCGGTTGAAGAGCATGCATTTAGTTTTTACTAGCATTTAAGAGCAGTTGGTGGCCACGGAAGTAGTGTTGTATGGCATTGAAGCTTGTTTGGAGGTTTGTTAACACAGTGTCCAAAGAAGGGCTAGATGTATACAGAATGGTGTCGTCTGCGTAGAGGTGGATCAAAGAATCACCCACATCAAGAGCGACRTCATTGATATATAACAGAGAAAAGAGTCGGCCCGAGGATTGAACCCTGTGGCACCCTCATAGAGACCGCCAGAGGTCCGGACAACAGGCCCTCCGATTTGACACACTGAACTCTATCTGAGAAGTAGTTAGTGAACCAGGCGAGGCAGTCATTAAAGAAACAAAGTCTGCCGATAAGAATACGGTGATTGACAGAGTCGAAAGCCTTGGCCAGGTCGATGAAGATGGCTGCACAGTACTGTCTTTTATAGATGGCGGTTATGATATCGTTTAGTACCTTGAGTGTGGCTGAGATGCACCCGTGACCAGCTCGGAAACCGGATTGCACASTGGAGAAGGTACGGTGGGATTCAAAATGGTTGGTGATCTGTTTGTTAACTTGGCTTTCGAAGACTTTAGAAAGGCAGGGCAGGATGGATATAGGTCTGTAAMAGTTTCGGTCTAGAGTGTCTCCCCCTTTGAAGAGGGGGATGACCGCGGCCGCCTTCCAGTCTAGGAATCTCAGATGATACGAAAGAGAGGTTGAACAGGCTGGTAATAGGGGTTTCAACAATGGCGGCTGATAATTATAGGAAGAGAGTGTCCAGATTGTCTAGCCCAGCTGATTTGTAGGGATCCAGATTTTGCAGCTCTTTCAGAACATCAGCATCAGCTGTCTGAATTTGGGTGAAGGAGAAGCGGGRGGGGGGGTCATAGGCCAGTTTCTGCGGGGTTGCAGAGTTGTTGTTGGCCGATGTTGGGGTAGCCATGTGGAAAGCATGGCCAGCCGTAGAGAAATGCTWATTGAAATTCTCGATTATCGGGGGCCTCCTGAATGGCGCTGTGGTCTAAGGCGCTGCAGCGCCACTAGAAATTCTGGGTTCGAGTCCAGGCTCTGTCGCAGCCRGYCGCGACCGGGAGACCCATGGGGCGGCGCACAATTGGCCCAGCGTCGTCCGGGTTAGGGGAGGGCTTGGCCGGCAGGGATATCCTTGTCTCATCGCGCACTAGCGACTCCTGTGGCGGGCCGGGCGCAGTGCATGCTGACACGGTCGCCAGGTGTACGGTGTTTCCTCTGACACATTGGTGCGGCTGGCTTCCGGGTTGGATGGGCAATGTGTCAAGAAGCAGTGCGGCTTGGTTGGGTTGTGTTTGGAGGACGCATGGCTCTCGACCTTCGTCTCTCCCGAGTCCGTACAGGAGTTGCAGCGATGAGACAAGACTGTAACTACTACCAATTGGATTCCACGAAATTGGGGAGAAAAAGGGGCAACAAAAAAAAGAAATTCGCAATTATCGTGGATTTATCGTTTCCTAGCCTCAGTGCAGTGGGCAGCTGGGAGGAGGTGCTCTCATTCTCCATGGGCTTTACAGTGTCCCAAAACTTTTTGGAATTAGTGCTGCAGGATGCAAATTTCTGTTTGAAAAGCTAGCCTTTGCTTTTCTAAGCGACTGTGTATATTGGTTCCTGACTTCCCTGAAAAGTTGCATATCACGGGGACTATTCGATGCTAGTGCAGTCCGCCACAGGATGTTTTTGTGCTGGTCAATGGCAGTCAAGTCTGGAGTGAACCAAGGGCTATATCTGTTCAAATTATTTTTAAAGGGGCATGCTTATTTAAGATGGTGAGGAAAGCATTTTTAAAGAACAACCAGGCATCCTCTACAGACGGGATGAGGTCAATATCCTTCCAGGATACCCGGGCCAGGTTGTTTGACCATGGACCCATAACGGACGCAGGCAATGAGGCAGTGATCACTGAGATCCTGGTTGAAAACAGCAGAGGTGTATTTAGAGGGCAAGTTGGTCAGGATGATATCTATGAGGGTGCCCGTGTTTATGGATTTAGTTTTTTTTGTACCTGGTAGGTTCCTTGATAATTTGTGTGAGATTGAGGGCATCTAGTTTAAATTGTTGGACGGCCGGGGTGTTAAGCATATCYCAGTTTAGGTCACCTAAACACCTAAACAGTACGAACTCTGAAGATAGATGGGGGGCAATCAATTCACATTTGGTGTCCAGGGCACAGCTGGGAGCTGAGGGGGGTCTAAAACAAGCGGCAACAGTGAGAGACTTATTTCTGGAGAGATGGATTTGGGCATATACCTGGATAGTATGACAGAACTCTGCAGGCTATCTCAGCAGTAGTTGCAACTCYGCCCTCTTTAGCAGTTCTATCTTCAAACCGGTCAAACTGATGTCATTTGGACATTTTGCACAGAAAATYGTTCAATTTTTTGGGTAGAGTTATTGCATTCTCTCCCCGGTCCCTAAACGTCTTTGCTCCGCGAAAGTAGAGATGAGAGAGAAAAACTTTACTGATGTCAACTATATATCCTGAACAAAAATATAAACGCAACATGTAAAGTGTTGATCCCATGTTTCATGAGCTGAAATTAAAGATCCCAGAAATGTGAGCATTTTTCCTTTGCAAACATAATCCATCCACCTGACAGGTGTAGCATATCAAGAAGCTGATTAAACAGCATGATCATTATACAGGTGCTCTTGTGTTGGGGACAATAAAAGGCCACTCTAAAATGTGCAGTTTTGTCACGAAACACAATGCCACAGATGTCTCAAGTTTTGAGGGAGTAGGCAATTGGCATGCTGACTGCAGGAATGTCCACCAGAGCTGTTGCCAGAGAATTTATGTTCATTTCTCCACCATAAACCGCCTCCAACGTCGTCTTAGAGAATTTGGCAGTACGTCCAACCGGACAAAAATTCACAGACCACATGTAACCAGGCCAGGCCAGGACCTCCAAACCGGCTTCTTCACCTGCGGGATCGTCTGAGACCAGCCGCCCGAACAGCTGATGAAACTGAGGATTATTTCTATATGTAAAAAAGCCCATTAGTGTGGAAAAACACATTCTGATTAGCTGGACMTGGCTCCCCTCACAGGCCCACCCATGGCTTCCCTCCTGCCCAGCCATGTGAAATCCATAGATAACCATGGATTAGGGCCTAATGAATTTATTGCAATTGACTGATTTCCTTATATGAACTGTAACTCAGTAAAATCTTGAAATGTTTGCATGTTTCGTTTATATTTTTGTTCATCCTAGATTGAAGCATTCATTCTATTGATTTATGATATTTGTAATGAACACGAGGGGAGACAGACAGTTGGTGTTTTATTTGTAAAGGACCACAGGAGGAGGCAGGTAGCTGGGTCCAGGGGCAGGCAGATGGTCATACACAGGGGGTCCAAAAAGGCAACAGTACAGGCAGGGAAAAGGCTATTAACGTCATCCGGGAGATCAGGCAATAGGTTGATAACAGGAAAACCGATAAGCTAAGGTACAGGCAGGGAATAGGCAAAAGGCGTCATTAGTGATGTATGCAAAAACTATCATACACGGGAGGTTTGAATTACAGGAAAAACAGAGCGCCAACTAGAAGTGTGTCACAAAACAAACAATACCTCACAATGATGCATACAGGTGTGTGAACAGGTGATCAGAATTCAGGTGATTGGGATCTGGAGTGAGCTGCGTCCAGGGGATCTAGTGTTTGAGATTGTTAGCGGGAAGCAGACGTACCAATATTCTGGTGAGCTAGGGTTTATTTAGTCTTCTATGGAAACATATAATGACAAGAGAAGCTACATGTATCTAATTATAGACAAGTTGACTAAGAAATAGCCTACCAAAATGTCTGATTTTATAAACAGAAACTTATACTGATTGTACAAAACATTAGGAACACCTTCCTAATATTGAGTTGCACCCCCTTTTGCCCTCAGAACAGTCTCAATTTTTGGGCCATGGACTACAAGGTGTTGAAAGCATGCTGGCTCATGTTGACTCTAATGCTTCCCACAGTTGTGTCAAGTTCGCTGGATGTCCTTTGGGTGGTGGACCATTCTTAATACACACGGGAAACTGTTGAGCATGAAAAACCCAGCAGAATTGTAGTTCTTGACATACTCAAACTGGTGCGCCTGGCACCTACTACCATACCCCGTTCAAAGGGACTTAAATCTATTGTCTTGCCCATTCATGGAGGGGTTATTAGCAATTACAAGCGGGTGCGGGTGAACAAACTAGTGCATGACTGTTCATGCTTCAGCGTAGAGGTTCATCTTGACTTTAGTTTGTTCTTTAGTTCAGTACACCTGTTTGAGAGAAAGGTCCTTATACTATATTTTTAACAACAAATCCTTCACCTCAAATCAAATGTTGTTATCACATGCTTCGTAAAACAACAGGTGTCAACTAACAATGAAATGCTTACTTATGTTACCTTCCCAACAATGCAGAGAGAAATAATAGAACAATTATAGCATGAGAACTAAATACACAATGAGTGGGCTAACGATAACTTGGCTTTATACACTGAGGACCAGTACCGAGTCGATGTGCAGGGGTATGAGGTAATTGAGGTAGATATAGTACCTTCAGAAAGTATTCACACATTTTGTTTTTACAAATTGGGATTAAAATGGATTGACTTGTCATTTTTGATCAACCAAAAATACTATAACGTCAAAGTTGAAGAGATTTCTAACATTTATAAAAAATGTATGAAAAATGAAACACTAATATATCTTGAGGAGATAAGTATTCATCCCCTTTAGACAATATATGTTAAACACCTTTGGCAGCGATTACAGCTGTGAGTCTTTTTGGGTAAGTCTCTAATAGCTATGCACACCTACAATATTTGCCCATTACTCCTTTAAAAATTATTCAAGCTCTGTCAAGTTGGTTGTTGATCATTGCTAGAAAGCCATTTTCAAGTCTTGCCATAGATTTTCAAACGGGTTTCAGACAGAACTGTAATTAGGACACTCAGGAACATTAAACATCATCTTGGTAAGCAACCCCAGTGTAGATTTGGCCTTGTGTTTTAGGTTATTGTCCTGCTGAAAGGTGAATTCATCTCCCAGTGTCGGTTGGAAAGAAGACTGAACCAGATTTTCCTGTAGGATTTTGCCTGTGCTTATCTGTATTCTGTTTATTTTTATCAACAACAAAAAACTCCCTATTCCTTGCCGATGACAAGCATACCCATAACATGATGCAGCCACCACCATGCTTGAAAGTATGAAGAGTGGTACTCAGTGATGGGTTGTGTGGGATTTTCCCCAAACATAATGCTTTGTATTCAGGACAAAAAGTTAATTTCTTTGCCAATTTTCTTTGCTGTATTACTTACAGTAAGTGCCTTGTAAACAGGATGCATGTTTTGAATTTTTTTAAATTCTGTACAAGCTTCCTTCTTTTCACTCTGACATTTAGGTTAGTATTGTGGAATAACCGCAATGTTGTTGATCCATCCTCAGCTTTCCCATTTCACAACCATTAAACTCTGTAACTGTTTTAAAATCACCATTGGCCTCATGGTGAAATCCCTGAGCAGTTTCCTTTTTCTCCAGCAACTGACTTAAGAAGGACGCCGGTATCTTTGTAGTGACTGGGTGTATTGATACACCATCCAAAGCCTAATTAATAACTTCACCATGCTCAATATTTTTTTAACACACATCTACCAAATTCACTACTTGATTGAGCGACCTTACAGATAATTGTGTGTGGTACAGAGATGGGGTAGTCATTAAAAAATCATGTTAACCAATATTATTGAACACAGAATGAGTTCATGCAACTTATGGGATTTTTTAAGCACATTTATTCCCCTGAACTTGTTTAGGCTTGCCATAACAAAGGGTTTGAATATTTATTGACTCAAGACATTTAATATTTTAATTTTTTATGAATTTCCCTAAAATTCTACAAACAAAATTCCACTTTGACATTATGGGGTATTGTGTGTAGATAAGTGGCACAAAATCTAAATGTAATCCATTTTAAATTCAGGCTGTAACCCAACAAAATCTGGAAAAGTAAAGGGGTGTGAATACTTTCTGAAGGCACTGTATGTACATATACAGTGGATACAGAAAGTCACCACCCCCTTTCAAAATGTTCACTTTTTGTTGCCTTACAGCCTGAAATGAAACACATAAAATCTTTATTTACACACAGTAACCCACAATATCCTGGTAAATCATTTTTTTATTTGAAAATTAATTAAAATTAAAACAACAAAATACCCTATTTGGATAAGTGAACACGACCCTGAGGTAATACTTGGTGGAACCACATTTTGCTTGAATTACAGCCATGAGTCTCTTTGTATACGTCTCTACTAACTTTGCACACATAGACTGTGCAATATTTGTCCATTCTTCCTTGCAGAATTGTTCAAGCTCAGTCTAATTGCATGGTGACTGCTCATGGACTGCACTCTTTAAGTCATTTATGTCGGGGCTCTGACTAGACCACTCAAGGACATTCAAGGCTGCAGGTTCTCCTCAAGAATCTGTCGGTATTTTTCACTGTCCATTTTCCCTTTTATCCTGACAAGTGCTCCAGCCCCTGCTGAAGAGAAACAACCCCACAACAGGATGCTGCCACCGCCTTGCTTTACTGTAGGCATGGTGTTCTTTGGGTGGAAAGATGTATTGGGTTTTCATCAGACATATCGTTTTGCGTTCACGCCAAAAAGTTACATTTTGGTCTCATCTGACAACAGCACCTTTTGCCACTTGGCCTTGGAATCTACAAAGTGCTTTTTGGCAAAGCTCAAACAAGACTTAATGTGGCTTTTTTTGAGTAGTGTTTTTTTTCTTGCCACCCTCCCATAGAAGCCAGATTTGTGGAGCGCTTGTGATATTGTGGTCATATGCACACATTGACCAGTCTTTGCCAAATAGGCCTGAAGCTCCTTCAAAGTCGCCATTGGCTTCTTGGCAGCCTCTCTGATCAGTCTCCTCCTTGCCCGGTCATCCAGTTTGTAGGGACGGACTGATCTATGCAGGGTTTGGGTGGTGCCATACGCCTTCCACTTCTTAATAATGGTCTTAACTGTGCTCCAAGGGACAAAGCCTTTGAAATCTTTTTATATCCATCCCCTGACTTGTGCCTTTCCACAAATTTATCTCGTAGATCTTTTGAAAGTACCTTTCCACCCATAGTGGATTATTTGCTTTGAATTGCGCTACTAAGCAGTGGAGTCCTCTATGAACAACTGCTTTAATTCTGAACTAAACAAAGTCACTACTATCATAGATGGAAGCCAATTAGCTTGATTTGTTCACTTATCCAAATAGTGTATTTTATTGTTTTACTTGTAATTCATTTTCAGAAATGTTATTTTTTTATTWWTTTTTTTCACTTGGATATGGTGGGTTACTGTGTGTAAATAAAGCCGGAAAAAGTCAAATTTGATGTGTTTTCATTTCAGGCTGTAAGGCAACAAAAGGTGAACATTTTGAAAGGGGTGGTGACTTTCTATACCCACTGTAGGTAGGGGTAAAGTGACTAGGCAATAGGATAGATAATAAGCAGTAGCAGCAGCGTATGTGATGACTTAAAGTTGTTTCAAAAGGGGATCAATGCAGATAGTCCGGGTAGCTATTTGGTTAACTATTTAGCAACAATATGGTTTTGGTGTAGAAGCTGTTCAGGGTCCTGTTGGTTCCAGACTTGGTGCATCGGTACCGCTTGCCGTGCGGTAGCAGAGAGAATAGTCTATGACTTGGTTGGCTGGAGTCTTTGACAATTTCTAGGACCTTCCTCTGACGACGCCTGATAAAGAGGTCCTGGATGGCAGGGAGCTCCGCCCCAGTGATGTACTGGGCCGCACGCATTACCCTCAGTAACGCCTTGCTGTCGGATGCCAAGCAGTTGCCATACCAAGCGGTGATGCAGCTAGTCAAGATGCCCTCCCTGGTGCAGCTGTGGAACCTTTTGAGGATCTGAGGGCCCATGCCAATTCTGTTCAGCCTCCTGAGGGGGAAGAGGCATTCTCCTGCCTTGTTCATGACTGTGTTGGGGTGTGTGAACCATGTCAATTCCTTAGTGATGTGGACACAGAGGAACTTGAAGCTCTTGACCCTCTCCACTACAGCCCTGTCGATGGGGATTGTAGTGTGCTCGGCCCTACATTTCCTGTAGTCAACGATCAGCTCCTTTGTCTTGCTGACGTTGAAGGAAAGGTTGTTGTCCTGGCACCACACTGCCAGGTCACTAACCTCCTCCCTATAGGCTGTCTCATCGTTGTCRGTGATCAGGCCTACCACCCTCTTGTCATCAGCAAACTTAATGATGGTGTTGGAGTTTTGCGCGACCACGCAGTCATGGGTGAACAGGGAGTACAGGAGGGGACTAAGCACACACCCGAGGGGCCACCGTGTTGATGACCAGCGTAGCGGATGTGTTGTTGCCCACCTTCACCACCTGGAGGAGGCGGTCAGGAAGTCCAAGATCCAGTTGCAGAGGGAGGTGTTCAGTCCCAGGGTCCTGAGCTTATTGATGAGCTTGGAGGGCACTATGGTGTTGAACGCTGAGCTGTAGTCAATCAACAGCAATCTCACATAGGTGTTCCTCTTATCCAGGTGGGAGAGGGCTGTCTGGAGTGCAATAGAGATTGCGTCATCTGTGGATCTGTTTGGGCAGTATGCGAATTTGAGTGTGTTCAGGGTGTCTGGGATAATGATGTTGATGTGAGCCTTGACCAGCCTTTCAAAGAATTTCATGGCTACAGATGTTAGTACTCTGTGGCAATAATCATTTAGACAAGTTACCTTGGTGTTCTTGGGCACACCACAGGGACTATGGTGGTCWGCTTGAAACATGTAGGTATTACAGACTGGGTCCAGATTAGTGTTCCATTCCTTGAAAGTGGCAGCTCTAGCCTTTAGCTCAGTGCGGATGTTGCCTGTAATCCATGGCTTTGGGTTGAGACATGTACGATCACTGTGGGGACAATGTCGTTAATGCACTTATTAATGAAACCGGTGACTGATGTAGTAAACTCCTCAATGTTATCGGATGAATCCCGGACCATATTCCAGTCTGCTTGCGAAACAGTCCTACGGCTTAGCATCCGCTTCATCGGACCACTTCTGTATTGAGCTGGTAMTTCCTGTTTGAGTTTTTGCTTGTCAGCAGGAATCAGGAGGATAGAGTTATGGTCAGATTTGACATATGGAGGGCGAGGGAGATRGTTGTACGCATTTTGTTTGTGGTGTAATGGTGATCTAGAGTTTTGTCGCCTCTAGTTGCACAAGTGACATGCTGGTAAAAATTAGGTCAAATGGATTTCAGTTTCCCTGCGTTAAAATCACCGGTCACAAGAAGCTGCATATGCATTTTCAAGTTTGCTTATGGCACGTTGAGTGTGGACTTACTGCCAGCATCAGTTTGTGGTGGTAAATAGACAGCTACGAAAGATATAGATTAAAACTCTCTTGGTAAATACTATGGTCTGCAGCTTATAAGGAGGTATTCTCAGGTGAGCAAAAACTTGAGACTTCCTTAACATTAGAGATCATGCATCAGCTGTTGTTAACAAAGAGACACACACCTCCTCCCTTCGCTTTACCCAAAGCTGCCGTCCGGTCTAGACGATGCGTAGAAAAGCCAGCGAGATGTATATTATCCATGTCCCGTCTTTTCAATAGATTCAATAACACTATTCAATAACACTATTATAAGGACGTTTTGGAGACACAGAGCTGCTTTGAAATATACAGTACCAGTCAAAAGTTTGGACACACCTACTCATTCAAGGGTTTTTCTTTATTTTTACTATTTTCTACATTTAAGAATAATAGTGAATACATCAAAACTATGACATAACACATATGGAATCATGTAGTAACAAAAGAAGTGTTAAACAAATCAAAATATATTTTATATTTGAGATTCTTCAAAGTCGCCACCCTTTGCCTTGATGACAGCTTTGCACACTGTTGGCATTCTCTCAACCAGTTGAGGTAGTCACCTGGAATGCATTTAAATTAACAAGTGTACCTTGTTAAAAGTTAATTTGTGGAATTTCTTTCCTTCTTAATGCGTTTGAGTCAATCAGTTGTGTTTTGACAAGGTAGGGGTGGTATACAGAAGATATCCCTATTTGGCAAAGACCAAGCCCATATTATGGCAAGAACAGCTCAAATAAGCAAAGCGAAATGACAGTCCATCATTACTTTAAGACATGAAACTCAGTCAATCCGTAAAATGACAAGAACTTTAAAAGTTTCTTCAAGTGCAGTCGCAAAAAACAAAGCGCTATGATGAAACTGGCTCTCATGAGGACCACCACAGGAAAGGAAGACCCAGAGTTACCTATGCTGCAGAGGATAAGTTCATTAGAGTTAACTGCACCTCAGATTGCAGCCCAGAGTAACACATACATCTCAACATCAACTGTTCAGAGGAGACTGTGTGAATCAGGCCTTCATGGTCGAATTGCTGCAAAGAAACCACTACTAAAAGGACACMAATAATAATAAGAGATTGCTTGGGCCAAGAAACACGAGCAATGGACATTAGACCAGTGGAAATCTGTCCTTTGGTCTGATATTTTTGGTTCCAACCGCCGTGTCTTTGTGAGACGCAGAGGTGAATGGATTATCTCCGCCTGTATGGTTCCCATCGTGAAGCATGGAGGAGGAGCTTTGCTGGTGACACTGTCAGTGTTTCTGCAGCGATACGCCATCGCATCTGGTTTGTGCTTGGTGGGACTATCCTTTGTTTTTCAACAGGACMATGACCCAAAACACACCTCCAGGCTGTGTAAGGGCAATTTTACCAACAAGGAGAGTGATGGAGTGATGCATCAGAGGACCCGGCCTCCACAATCACCTAACCTCAACCCAATTGAGATGGTTTGGGATGAGTTGGACCGCAGAGTAAAGGAAAAGCAGCCAACAAGTGCTCAGTATATGTTCTTCAAGACTGTTGGAAAAGCATTCCAGGTGACTACCTCATGAAGCTGGTTGAGAGAATGCCAAGAGTGTGCAAAGCTGTCATCAAGGCAAAGGGTGGCTACTTTGAATAATCTAAAATATAACAAATATTTCGATTTGTTGAACACTTTTTGGGTTTTGATATCTTTTTTGATGTCTTCACTATTATTCTACAATGTAGAAAATAGTAAAAATAAAGAAAAACCCTTGAATGAGTAGGTGTTTCCAAGCTTTTGACTGGTACTGTACACGATTGTCCAATTTATATCGATACAGGGCTATTGGGATATTATTTTACTTGTGTAATAAGAGTCCAGACTGTCAAGGATGAACTCTCTAACGCCATTAAATTGAGCATATAAGGTCTTTCAAAGACTACCATTGATGTCAGAGGACTCGATGCATGGAGGTCTCTTTCCCTCGTAAGGTCAGAAAATCTTCCAGCTCTCTCTTTCTTTCATATATCTCATTCTGGCTGTAAGGCTATGTACATATTGCATTGGAGTTGACGGAGCTCGTATAAAGTTCTGAATAAACTTTCAAGTTTTGCTGTCTGTGTTTGCAGGCTACTGCTGATGATGGGCGTGTTGTTCTGCTGTGGGGCAGGGTTTTTCATCCGCAGACGCATGAACCCCTCCCCACTTCCTGAGGACACCTTCAATGTGTCATTCACCAGACACCCAATGACAGCTTCAGGTGAGTCACAGTCACACCAACCGCCTTGTGTCATGTTCTCTTCCTCCACTTCCTCCTCTTCATATCATACTTATACATCCAATCCCTCTCCCATTCTCCCTACCCTCACTATATATCCTATTTCTTTCCAAGTACACCTCCTTCATTTTCTCGTTCAACTCCCCACTCCCACATCCTCTCTCCAGATCTCCTTCAATTTATCTCCCACTCCCCCCCCATCTACTCATGTCCTTGTCGCCTTCTCATTTAATTGCTAACTATTCCACAGTAATTTATACACAGCAGTACAAAGGAACTTTTCTCAGTTTGCTCCAGTCCTCAGTAACTTCTGATATCGTAACAGATGGGACCTGTGTCTCTGATCTCATACAGTACAGTGATTGACTCTACTATTGATTCTGGAKCTGCGTTCCAAATGGCACCCTATTCCCTTCTCCTCTTTCTCTCATACACACACACTCTCCTCCAAGCCCCTGCAGTCACTGACCTGGAAATATTGGCATTAATATTTAATGTTCTGGCTCTGGAGGGAATTGGAGTGAAACATAATAGTGCTAATATTCCATATGTTATGTGTTGAGGTGTAAAATGTAATATGTTCTAGTTCAGTGCTGCACCATGGTCCATCCTTGTCCCTGAGTGGACCAATGGAAACTGAGCTGTTGGAGAGAAATGCTGCTTATTCATATTCATGCCTGTAACACATACTCTCTAAACCCAAACATCACTCATCATCACTCAAACATCACTCATGAACATCATCAGTTCAGCTTTCACTATAGCAGTCAGGAAATCTAGCAGTCACAATGCAGAAGTCTAGAGGATAGTGGTATTGTGTGTGTTGTGATCTGCCCTGTATTGCTGGCCCCGTTATTTACGTCAACATTACGAAACAAAATATGACAATACACCGTGCATAGATGGTGACCATGGTAAATTCCATTCATTTCTCTCTTTGTCCTCTAGGACTGCAGCAGCCCGGCATGCAAAACTATGGAGCCTCAGGAGGGATGATCCTCACCCCTACATACCCTATACAGGCCCATCCCCACCCGGTCCACCCCTCCCACATGGCAGCACCCTACCCACACCCTCCCCCTCCCGCCTACTGCAACCTCCCTCCTCCACCCTACGAACAGGTGCTGCAGGCCTCAGAAAAGAGGTAACCAGGAGGTAAAAGACATTGGAATTAATTAAATGATTTCAAACCCTTTAGAGTTCTCAACCCTGCCACAACTGACAGCAGAGATGGGTCACTGGGCCACGTTCGAGTAGAAAGCGAGTCTGGTATGGTAATGGAATAGCATCTCGATGGTAAAAACATCCATGCTCATTAAGGGCTGGTTTCCTGGACACAGATTAACCCTGATCCTGGACTAAAAAGCATGCATTGAAACATGTATTATAATAGCTTTTAGTCCGGGACTAGGCTTAATCTGTGTCTGAGAGCAGCCTCAGTTTGAATCACAATGGATCGGTCTCAGTGTTTGTTTTCATGTCACCTCTCTAAGATGTCGACCAGAGGTGAGACCCAATAGTATAAAACAGACATGGATCCAGACAGTTTGTCTATTAACAACTAGCCTGCCTGCATGGTGCTCTGTCAACAACACTGTGTCAGCTGGAAGAGCAGCATCTATCTGAGCATAACTCAGATCACCCACTCAGGATATAGGTATTATTGCCCACTATCTGTTATGTTTTTAATATCACTGCTGTCGGAGCATTTAGTATCACTAGTACAGATCAGCAGCCTAGTACAGATCAGTAGATTAGATCAGATCAGTAGCCTGTAATACTGTGGACATACTGTAGAAATACCAACTCTGTTTCCCTTTGTGGCCCTCAAAATGCATTTTGTGTATGTCTTTCAGTGGAGGCTGCGGAGGGGAGAACGGAGCAAATGGAATGGCATCAAACACATGGAAACCATGTTTGATGTATTTGATACCATTCCACTCAAGTCATTACCACGAGCCCGTTCTCCCCAATTGAGGTGCCACCAACCTCCTGTGATATCTTCTATATTTTATTAAAGTAGTGTAGCCAATAATCTATGCAATTTGCTAATGAATTCAGATGTAGATTGTGGTTGTTGTTTCTCACAATGTTTTCACGGTATCCTGAATTAGCATAGTACACAGTTAACATGTATCACCAGCTTGCCTAATAAAGTTTGGCTCTGGGGGAAGTGATTCATCTGGAAATGTATTGTGTTCCTTCCAAATGGTTCAAGATAATGTCACTACAATGCTCTGTACACAGATTCCAAATCTAATATTTCTCATCACAAGTTTCTAGTGTTCACTTTCCTCATTCAACAATAATACTAATACATTACTTTAAACCACCAGGTGTCAGTCAACATCTGTGTAACAGCTCTTTTATTCTGTACTCTGGAGGCAAGCTGTTGGGCTGTACCGATGTAGAACACAGACCATTGATTTCAGTATCACATTAGTTCACTCATTTCCAATGGATTTTCAATTTAAGTGGATGCCACACATCAAATCCTATAAATGAGTGTTTTGTACGCATCCTGCAGAGCTTTTTTAGTCAATTATTTAAAAAGCTTAAAACATGTTAAATTAACCCTTTGTTTATTTCCAACAACTGTTAATACAGAACTAAATTAAATTACTGTAAGCCACACTCGTTACCGAAGCGGTTCTCTGAATGGAGAACTACAGTGAGTGTACACTATAGACATTGCAAGCACTGACAGGCTGACTTTCTAGAGATGTATTTTCCTAGTGTGCAGCAGCAGCACAGCAACAGTCAGTGGCTCACAGGATTACTCTCTTCCCTGAATACAAAACCCTGAGGATATTAGCATAATGCCACCAATTGCTTAATGACGTGATTACATGCTATTTATCCAACATCCTGAATGTAATCCACCGACTCAAAATATTTGTTCACAGTAAGAGCTCTCTGTATCACAAGACACTGTTACACAATGATGCTCGGTAGTCCATACAACTTGTGTGTGTGTGCGCGCGTGTACCCGCACTACATGATTCACCTCATCCACTTTTAAACCTTACCTGAAAAATGTACTCTGACTGAGGCACCTTCAATCTAGATATACTGGTTTGATGCAAGTGCAATTTGCTCCGGGTCAATTCTCAGTTTTCTGAGAAAGCTATTGCTTCTCTATACAGTGGCTTGCGAAAGTATTCACACCCCTTCGCATTTTTCCTATTTTGTTGCCTTACAACCTGGAATTAAAATAGATTTTTTGGGGGTGTTTGTATCATTTGATTTACACAACATGCCTACCACTTTGAAGATGCAACATATTTCTTGTTTGTTTCACAATCAAAACTAAGACAAAAAAAAACAGAACTTGAGCGTGCATAACTATTCACCACCCCAAAGTCAATACTTTGTAGAGGCACCTTTTGCAGCAATTCTATAAGCTTGGCACATATAGCCACTGGGATTTTTGCCCATTCTTCAAGGCAAAACTGCTCCAGCTCCTTCAAGTTGGATGGGTTCCGCTGGTGTACAGCAATCTTTAAGTCATACCACAGATTCTCAATTGGATTGAGGTCTGGGCTTTGACTAGGCCATTCCAAGACTTAAATGTTTCCCCCTAAACCACTCAAGTGTTGCTTTAGCAGTATGCTTAGGGTCACTGTCCTGCTGGAAGGTGAACCTCCGTCCCATTCTCAAATCTCTGGAAGACTGAAGCAGGTTTCCCTCAAGAATTCCCCCGTATTTAGCGGCATCCATCATTCCTTCAATTCTGACCAGTTTCCCAGTCCCTGCTGATGAAAAACACCCCCACAGCATGATGCTGCCATCACCATGCTTCACTGTGAGGATGGTGTTCCCGGGGTGATGAGAGGTGTTGGGTTTGTGCCAGACATAGTGTTTTCCTTGATGTCCCAATAAGCTACATTTTAGTCTCATCTGACCAGAGTACCTTCTTCCATATTTTTGGGGAGTCTCCCACATGCCTTTTGGCAAACACCAAACGTGTTTGCTTATTTTTTTCTTTAAGCAATGGCTTTTTTCTGGCCACTCTTCCGTAAAGCCCACCTCTGTGGAGTGTACAGCTTAAAGTGGTCCTTTGGACAGATACTCCAATCTCCGCTGTGGAGTTTTTCAGCTCCTTCAGGGTTATCTTTGGTCTCTTTGTTGCCTCTCTGATTAATTCCCTCCTTAGCTGGTCCGTGAGTTTTGGTGGGCGGCCCTCTCTTGGCAAGTTTGTGGTGCCATATTCTTTCAATTTTTTAATAATGGATTTAATGGTGCTCCGTGGGATGTTCAAAGTTCCGGATATTTTTTTATAACCCAACCCTGATCTGTACTTATCCACAACTTCGTCCCTGACCTGTTTGGAGAGCTCCTTGGTCTTCATGTTGCCCTTTGCTTAGTGGTGTTGCAGACTCTGGGACCTTTCAGAACAGGGGTATATATACATTGAGATCATGTGACAGATCATGTGACACTTAAATAAAGTCCACCTGTGTGCAATCTAACTCATTGTGTGACTTCTGAAGGTAATTGGTTGCACCAGATCGTATTTAGGGACTTCATAGCAAAGGGGGGAATACATATGCACGCACCACTTTTCCGTTTTTTATTTATTTTTAAAACAAGTAATTATTTTCATTTCACTTCACCAATTTTGACTAATTTGTGTTTGTCCATTACATGAAATCCAAACAAAAATCCATTTAAATTACAGGTTAATGCAACAAAATAGGAAAAACACCAAGGGGGTGAATACTTTTGCAAGGCACTGTATTAAGTACTGCCCATTCAGCTACTGTATAATACAGACTAGAGTATAAAACGTGTATTTACTCATGCCTCAGGACAGCTGGCAGTGCAGTTGTGGGATGGCTATGTGTTTATTCATGTGTCGTCCTGCATCCTCCAGTACGTATAATATTACCCAGGTTAAAAAGGGAGTGATAATATTTTACATAGCTTATATTTTTCACTCTTGATGTACTCATGCCTTTTGGTGAGTTGATCCACTGTTACATGATTGAACAGAGATGGGCAGTATTTCTGTTACCGTACATGTTTTTGAAATACAAAATACTCAAGAGCAATTGAAATGTGTATTTCACTGGCCTGAACTACAATGCAATGTATTTTGTAATTAGTTACAATAAAACATACATTACTTTTCTATAATTTTTTTTATAGCGACTCACAATTTTGTGGCCCCCTATCACCCCAAATTTACTGCATTGGTATCGGAAGTGTGATGCCACTATGGTGTGATAAAAATGTCTGCTAAATGACAAATGTTGTGTGAAAATGAACATTTGCAAAGCACACTGGGTATTGTTCTAATGATCTCCATCCCCAAAACAATATAACTGATACTGAACAAAAATATTAACACAACATGCAACAATTAATGATTTTACTGGAGTTACAATTCATATAAGCAAATAGTAAATTGAAATAAATAAATTAGGACCTAATCTATGGATTTCACATGACTGGGCAGGGGCTCAGCCATGGGTGGGCCTGGGAGGGCATAGGCCCACCCACTGTGGAGCTAGGCCCAGCCAATCAGAAGGGCTTTATTACAGACAGAAATACTCATCTGTGGCATTGTCTTGTGACAAAACTGAACATTTTAGAGTAGCCTTTTATCATGCAGTTTAATCAGTTTCTTGATATGTCAGGTGGATATATTATCTTGGCAAAGAAGAAATGCGAACTTACAGGGATGTAAACAAATGTGTACAACATTTGAGAAATAAGCTTTTTTGTGCATGTGGAAAATTTCAGGGATCTTTTATTTCAGCTCATGAAACATGGGAGCAACATTTTACATGTTGCGTTGATATTTTAGTTTTTTGTACCAATTTTGATTGAAATTGGTTCAGTGGGGACTGAGGGAGCATAGGGCCCAGGGAACATAGGGTGGACCCCGCTGGGGAAGAGCACATGATGTGACAGAATTGACTTGCAGTCGATCAATTTGTCAAGGAGAACAGAGACCATCTGTTTGGCTTTTTTTTTAAACAAGGAATCTTGTCGCACAAAGTCTTATGAAAATTAAGTACATTTGTGGTATACAGTGCCGGAAAGTATTCAGACCCCTTGACTTTTTCCACTTTGTTACGTTACAGCCTTATTCTAAAATTGATTAAATAAAAAAAATCCTCAGCAATCTATACACAATACCCAATAATGACAAAGCGAAAACAGGTTGAGAAATTTTAGCAAATGTAGTACAAATAAAAAACAGATACCTTATTTACATAAGTATTCAGACCCTTGAGCTCAGGTGCATCCCGTTTTCATTGATCATCCTTGAGATGTTTCTATAACTTGGAGTCCACCTATGGTAAATTCAATTGATTGGACATGATTTGGAAAGGCACACACCTGTCTATATAAAAGGTCCCACAGTTGGCAGTGCATGTCAGAGCAAAAACCAAGCCATGAGGTCGAGGGAATTGTCCGTAGAGCTCCGAGACAGGATTGTTTTGAGACACAGGTCTGGGGAAGGGTACCAAAACATGTCTGCAGCATTGAAGGTCCTAAAGAACACAGTGGCCTCCATCATTCTTAAATGGAACCACCAAGACTCTTCCTAGAGCTTGCCACCAGGCCAAATTGAGCAATCGGGGGAGATGTCAGAGATGTGACCAAGAACCCAATGATCCCACTGACAGAGATCCAGAGTTCCTCTGTGATGGGAGAAACTTCCAGAAGGACAACCATCTCTGCAGCACTCCACCAATCAGGCATTTATGGTAGAGTGACCAGATGGATGCCACTCCTTGTTAAAAGGCACACGACAGCCCGCTTGGAGTTTGCCAAAAGGTACCTAAAGAATCTCAGACCATGAGAAACAAGATTCTCTGGTCTGATGAAACCAAGACTGAACTCTTTGGCCTGAATGCCAAGCGTCATGTCTGGAGGAAATGGTGGTGGCAGCATCATGCTGTGGGGATGTTTTTCTGCRGCAGGGACTGGGAGACTAGTCAGGATCGAGGGAAAGATGAACGGCGCAAAGTACAGAGAGAAGCTTGATGAAAACCTGCTCCAGAGTGCTCAGGACCTCAGACTGGGGTGATGGTTCACCTGCCAACAGGACAATGACCCTAAATAAACAGCCAAGACAACGCAGCCGTGGCTTTGGGACGAGTCTCTGAATGTCCTTGAGAGCCCAGCCAGCAGTGGTGGAAAAAGTACCCAATTGTCATACTTGAGTAAAAGTATAGATACCCTGATAGAAAGTTACTCAAGTAAAAGTGAAAGTCACTCAGTAAAATAGAAGTAAAAGTCTCAAATGATTTGGTTTTAAATATACTTAAGTATCAAAAGTAAATGTACTTGCTAAAATATACTTAAGTATAAAAAGTAGAAGTAAAAGTGTAAATCATTTCAAATTCCTTATATTAAGAAAAGCAGACAGCAACATTTTCTTGTTTTTTTTAAAAATGTACAGATAGCCAGGGGCACACTCCAACACTCAGACACTATTTACAAAAGCAAATGCATTTGTGTTAAGTGAGTCTACCAGACCATAGGCAGTAGGGATGGCCACGTGTTCTCTTGATAAGTGGTCTAGGCTGTATCACAACTGGCTGTGATTGGGAGTCCCATAGAGCGGAGCACAATTGGCCCAGCGTCGTCCGGGTTTGGCCGGTGTAGACCGTCATTGTAAATAAGAATTTGTTCTTAACTGACTTGCCTAGTTAAATAAAGGTTAAATAAAAAAATAAAAGATATATATAAAGATATGTATATAATAAGTGCGTCAATTTCACAATTTCCCTGTCCTGCTAAGCATTCAAAATGTAATGAGTACTTTGGGTTGTCAGGGAAAATGTATGGAGTGAAAAGTACAATATTTTCTTTAGGAATGTGGTAAAGTAAAAGTTGTAAAAAATATACATTGTAAAGTAAAGTACAGATACCCCCAAAAACTGCTTAAATAGTAGTACTTTATTTTTGACTTAAGTACTTTACACCACTGTCAGCCAGAGCCCGGACTTGAACCTGATCGAACATCTCTGTAGAGACCTGAAAATATTTGTGCAGCGACGCTCCCCATCCAACCTGACAGAGCTTGAGAGGATCTGCAGAGAAGAATGGGAGAAACTCCTCAAATACAGGTGTGCCAAACTTGTAGCATCATACCCAAGAAGAATCAAACGTGTAATCGCTGCCAAAGGTGCTTCAACAAAGTACTGAGTAAAAGGGTCTGAATTAGAGGTCGACCGATTATGATTYTTCAACGCCGATACCGATACCGATTATTGGAGGTCCAAAAAAAGCTGATACCGATTAATCAGCCGATTTTTTTATTTTTATTTGTAATAATGACAGTTACAACAATACTGAATGAACACTTATTTTAACTTAATATAATACATCAATAAAATCAATTTAGCCTCAAATAAATAATGAAACCTATTCAATTTGGTTTAAATAATGCAAAAACAAAGTGTTGGAGAAGAAAGTAAAAGTGCAATATGTGCCATGTAAGAAAGCTAACGTTTAAGTTCCTTGCTCAGAACATGAGAACATATGAAAGCTGGTGGTTCTTTTTAACATGAGTCTTCAATATTCCCAGGTAAGAAGTTTTAGGTTGTAGTTATTATGGGAATTATAGGACTATTTCTCTCTATACCATTTGTATTTCATATACCTTTGACTATTGGATGTTCTTATAGGCACTTTAGTATTGCCAGTGTAACAGTTTAGCATCCATCCCTCTCCTCGCTGCTACCTGGGCTCGAACCAGGAACACATCGACAACAGCCACCCTCGAAGCAGCGTTACCCATGCAGAGCAAGGGGAACAACTACTCCAAGTCTCAGAGCAAGTGACGTTTGAAACGCTATTAGCGCGCACCCCGCTAACTAGCTAGCCATTTCACATCGGTTACACCAGCCTAATCTCGGGAGTTGATAGGCTTGAAGTCATAAACAGCGCAATGCTTGAAGCATTGCTGGAAAACGCACAAAAGTGCTGTTTGAATGAATGCTTACGAGCCTGCTGGTGCCTACCATCGCTCAGTCAGACTGCTCTATCAAATCATAGACTTAATTATAACATAATAACACACAGAAATACGAGCCTTAGGTCATTAATATGGTCGAATCCGGAAACTATCATCTCGAAAACAAAACATTTATTATTTCCGTGAAATACGGAACCGTTCTGTATTTTATCTAACGGGTGGCATCCATAAGTCTAAATATTCCTGTTACATTGCACAACCTTCAATGTTATGTCATAATTACGTAAAACTCTGGCAAATTAGTTCGCAATGAGCCAGGCGGCCCAAACTGTTGCATATACCCTGACTCTACGTGCAATGAACGCAAGAGAAGTGACACAATTTCACCTGGTTAATATTGCCTGCTAACCTGGATTTCTTTTAGCTAAATATGCAGGTATAAAAATATATACTTCTGTGTATTGATTTTAAGAAAGGCATTGATGTTTATGGTTAGGTACACGTTGGAGCAACGACAGTCCTTTTTCGCGAATGCGCACTGCATCGATTATATGCAACGCAGGACACGCTAGATAAACTAGTAATATCATCAACCATGTGTAGTTATAACTAGTGATTATGATTGATTGATTGATTGTTTTTTATAAGATAAGTTTAATGCTAGCTAGCAACTTACCTTGGCTTCTTACTGCATTCGCGTAACAGGCGGGCTCCTCGTGAGGCAGGTGGTTAGAGCGTTGGACTAGTTAACCGTAAGGTTGCAAGATTGAATCCTTGAGCTGACAAGGTAAAAATCTGCCGTTCTGCCCCTGAACAAGGCAGTTAACCCACCGTTCCTAGGCCGTCATTGAAAATAAGAATGTGTTCTTAACTGACTTGCCTAGTTAAATAAAGGTGTAAAAARAATTGGGGGGAAATTGGCCCTAATTAATCAGCCATTCCGATTAAATCGGTCGACCTCTAGTCTGAATACTTATGTAAATATGATATTTCAGTTTATTTTTTCTCATAAATTTGCTAACATTTTCTAAAATGCTTTTTTTGCTTTGTCATAAAGGGTTATTGTGTGTACATAGATTTATTTTTTATTTTTCCCTTATCAATTTCAGAATATGGCTGTAACATGACTTTTTCCAAATGTTAAGGGGTCTAAAAACTTCCCGAATGCACTGTATGTTGTTATAAAATCAGCGGAAGTAGGCCAAGCCAAGGCATGGAGAACTAGAACAAACCGGAAGGGAAATCAGACCAACTGTCAGAACATAACTTTCCGCAGAATGGAAATAAAGCAGAAAATTGAATCCCAGAAGTGAATTACCTCTGAGAACGATCATATCACCAGAGCGTGTATCAGCACACATTTTTCAGATGGTAAATGGGTCTCCCTGCTCTCACTGTATTCCCACTGACCACCATTATCAAGCTTTCTAGAAATATAGCAATGTGGAAATGTGGAAATGATGAAGTGAGGACAGAAGAGGGATAAAGAGATTAACTTGCCCAAATCCAGAAGGGTGATTGTATTTCATTCCAGACTTGATTTATTCTCTCCCGGTTATGAAAATGTTCTTCCCTTTCAAATAGCATGCAGTCATTGTTAAATCTAACTGTTACAATTAAAATGTTCAGCACCTATAGAAACCCATCATGCTCATGTCTTCCCCCTTCAAGAGTCCAATTACTGATTTTTCAAGTTTCACACTATAGAATTCCAGAACTCACCACCTTGGAACCCTGAAATTGGATTTGACAATTGAAGGAACTTGATGTCTGGATGAATTGTCAAGAGGTAAGAGATGGCTTGATGTTCTCAGTCTGGCTACAATGGGTCAGAACAGAGGGATCTGCTACAGCCAGACAGGGTCTTCAGGGAATGTCTAGACTCTATAGACAGTCAGACCCTTCCTTATTTCCCCCTGAACACATTACTTATTTACATCCCAGACGTCATAAAAGTTTGAACACCTGATGGGTCACATTGAGAAATAAAGAAACCCAACTCCTAATGGCATGGAAACCCAACCCCCAATGGCATGGAAACCCAAACCCCTAATGGCATGGAAACCCAACCCCCAATGGCATGGAAACCCAAACCCCTAATGGCATACCAAATGTTAGGAAAGGAAGTCAAATGGATGCATTTACAGTACTAGAATCTTTGAATGTGCAAACCGGTATGGAAGTAGTGTAAAGCTGGTAACTCATCACACTAGATGCAAGAATCCCTGTGCCCATGTACTTTTAGGTAAAACCACCATCTGTTGGTGGGAGGAGCATGGAAGGGGCAAATGTGGTCGACGTTACAATAATTTCATAACACACACCACTTATATTAAAGCATTTATATTCAAACTATTGGATACTTCAATATTGCAATACCAATTGAATGACTTGGCCGCAGTGCCTTATGAATTCACCAACAATAGAGCACCTTTGAAAGAGAGGGGGGAAAAGTCAGTAGGTAATAAAATGTGTATATATTTATTCACAAAACATCTTACTTCACTATACGTGAACTTGAACTAATAGTCAATGTCCTCTGAATTCCTATGTCAAGCGCTCATTCTTTTAAACACTTTGTAAAATGTAAATACAACATACTGTATCTTGAGGAGAGAATGCCGACCTCAGAAGTGGTGCAACATAACCCTCCTTCACACAACTGGCACAAATCATAGATACTGCCTTTCTATACAACTCTGCAGAATAGTAAAGAGAAAACATTCTCAGATTCTGGTTCAGTCAATAGGATTACTTCTTACACATATGGGACAAACAGAACACCGACTACCACTGTCAAATAAAGAAATATACTTTTTATTAGACATTTCATAAAAAATAAAATGTAAAACGTGGTAGATAAAGTATTATGTACATTGAGGTAAATTATAATTGAAAAAAAACATTGGTCTGTTGAGGAGGTATAGTTAACATCTTTAGATTGTGTTTTTACTTTTTAGTCAAACGTCACATTGTTTMATTTCCTCCCTTTTCAGCAGAATCATGGGAGCACATATGGTGGACTTTGTCAAAAGTAGGCATTGGCAGAAATAAGAAGGCTCTTTTGTACTGGAGCCACATACTGCAGCTACTTGACACTTAAAAGCTACTGTAGAACATGTGATAAAGATGTCAAGGGAACTGTAGTGGAAATTCTAACCATAAGGGACGAGAGACTAAATTCTTCAAACAACAATTTTATTATAAGATTTGCAAAAATGGAGCGGTCAACAATCCACTCAACAGTGCAGTTAAAAGCCCAACGAACAGTGGCTCTCAGCTTTTAGAGAAAAGTCCATCCACTTTGTCTATGTGGCAGTTAGCAGATGTGTGCAAACAGGGGTGGGGAACATGGTGTATAAGAGGCGTTTAGCTAGTCTGTGCAGATTAAGATAGCTGACGTCGCCACCATTGTCTGTTACTTCCTGCAAGTTTACACACAGAGGAGTTCCTGCAGATAGTACAAACGGGATGTCACATACTGCGGTTGCACCCAGCTCTTACCTGTACGCCCAGACTTATGACTAAGTCAGACAAGACGAGGCTGCATCAGCAAGAAAAACACTAGCATATAACACATGGACAATTCTCCAAGTAAAACACAGGATAGCATGACTGATTTTGTAATTTTCCACAACAGAACTTTCAGGTTGGATCCCAATTATCAAACACTGTACGTTTCACAATGGTTTGCTTACCAGAAACATTTTTAAAATTCTGTTTCACAATCTGTACTACACAGCAGAGCTTAAATATCAATTTCCAATTTTGCGGTTGCATCAGAAGCCCACTACTAAATATGAATGCCTTGCTGCCTGCCTCACTGGTCTTTTTCCCCTTCTGCTAATCAGAGCATCTCATTCAG
Organism: Salvelinus sp. IW2-2015; assembly: GCF_002910315.2. Taxonomy (NCBI): domain Eukaryota; kingdom Metazoa; phylum Chordata; class Actinopteri; order Salmoniformes; family Salmonidae; genus Salvelinus; species Salvelinus sp. IW2-2015. The sequence continues at coordinate 23,421,652 of NC_036871.1, forward strand.
TACACAACTGCAGGGCACTTCCTCGTTTAGTGCTTGAGTTCAGGTCAGTGACAGCAGTAATCATGCCTGTATAATGATGGCTACATACTGTATCACTGGCAGAATGGGGAATTCAGTTACACACACTAGTTAAACTAAACTAATGGGGAATGGTACAGTATACAGGTATAAAGCACCATACATGACATACAGAACACACCACATTTGTAGATTATAGAACAATTGGGAAAGGAAATATCGTAAAACATTGACATTGGAGGGGGTAAATACAAGGTTCCTGGTGAACACTAGACTAGCAGATAGTGAGCATAGTTAGTGGAGTCCTGCTGATAGGGACTCAGAGGCTGTTGATGTTGCTGAGAGGAATACCTGGATGTTTCTAGCTTCAGAAAAGTGAAATGCTGCTTCAGAAAGTGAAAGGCTGCTGGTGATTTGAGACATTTTTGGGGAAAAAAAGTAAGTAAGAGAAAGTAACATTTTTGGATGAGTAAATGACAACGGTTGCATCTTGTGTTCCACTGTAAAATAATACTTTTTTGGTTCAACATAAACAGTATATTATAGCAGCAATATTCTTCACCTCAAGTCTGATGAATGTGACCAAAAAACACAATCTATTGTTTTTCATCCACATGACTGGTTGACCAATTCTGCATTCTATGTATGGCACAACATTTAAAGGGTGTTTTGGTTGGTTAAAGCAGGTTATGCTGTAAACCTGCTGAAAGACAAAAACCAAACCAGTAGCAGATCTGAATACATGTGCCTTTGTCAAAAAATATATATAAAAAAATAACACTACTCGTCAAACAAAATGCCATGGCACTTATTGACGAGCATCCATCTGAACTCTCTTCATCGTACTGTAGTCTACTCCTATTATTTGGGATTAGGATTTTTTTTTTTTTTATCATGTAAGGCAACAATGCCCTAAAGTGCATTCCTTACTGCTGAAGCGATACGAAACAATGTCTACAGAATTTCCTTTACTCACTTAAATTCATGTTTACTGTGTTTTGTCCTATTGGAAAATAAGAAGAGGTCACATGATCAAATCTATAAGTTTAAAAGCATAAGGATATTACCAACTAATAAAGTAACATTTCATTTTTTCTTTCATGCCAACAATGAAAGATCAACTACAGGACCTGAATAGGTCTCAATGGGCTTTCTCACTGTCAAGGTAGAGCTGTACACATCTCTAAGATATACAAATGTACATTCTTGTTTGAAATGTTATGCCCGTAGATATGTGAAAACTCATTGACATAAAAGCAATACAAGTATATAGGAAATAAAAAAGCCTACATAATGTAGCTCCATCAATGCTTTCCCTTAAAACTGTACAGGATGCATTACTGCTGAGAAGAGTGACCGGTAAACTGGTATCATGGTGTTGCTTAGGCCTAATGGCAACCCTGGGTTGTATTCATTAGTGCACACCTTAGCAAAATGTTTAAAAACATGTATCTTATTAGATACATGTATCTTATTAGATACATTTAGTCCAGGTAGACCCACCCTGTTTCAGTCCATTTTCTTCCATTTGGTGCCTAATGAATATGACCCTGATCTCCACTGCATCATTCCCTATGGCAGTGGGAGGAGCCATTTGTTCAGAGAACCTCCTACTACTACATTAACATATGATTGGATGACTGATTCAGAGAACTTCCTGGTTATGGTTGAAATAACAAAAGAGCAGTTTGTATAAAATAGAGGTACATGTATATCTATCAGCGTAGATGTACTGCATGTACACATACATACAGAATGTACACTTGTATACACACACACACACCAAATGCATTGGAATAGAGTACACCCATATACAACCACTCATATACAGTGCATTCAGCATTCAGACCCCTTGACTTTTCCCACATCTTGTTACGTTACAGCCTTATTCTAAAATGGATTAAATACATTTTCCACTAATCAATCTACACATAATACCCTATAACAACAAAGCGAACACAGCTTTTTTGAACGTTTTGCACATTTATTAAAAATAAAAAACAGAAAAACCTTACTTACATAAGTATTCAGACCCTTTGCTATGAGAGTCGAAATTGAGCTCCGGTGCATCCTGGTTCCATTGATCATCCTTGAGATGTTTCTACAGCTTGAACGGAGTCCACCTGCGGTAAATTAAATGGATTGGAAATTATATGGAAAGACACACACCTGTCTATATAAGGTGACAGTGCACGTCAGAGCAAAAATGAGGTTGAAGAAATTGTCCCTAGAGCTCTGAGACAGGATTGTGTAGAGGCACAGATCTGGGGAAGGGTAAAAAAAGAATGTCTGCAGCATTGAAGGTCTCCATCATTCTTATAATGAAAGAAGTTTGGAACCAACAATACTCTTCCTAGAGCTGGCCACCCGGCTAAACTGAGCAATCGGGAGAGAAGGGCCTTGGTCATGGATGTGGCCAAGAACCCAATGGTCACTCTGACAGAGCTCCCAAGTGGTGCAGTGGTCTAAGTCTAGCTGTGCCACTAGAGATCCTGGTTCGAGTCCAGGCTCTGTCGCAGCCGGCCGCGCCCGGGAGACCCATGGGGTGGCGCACAATTTGCCCAGCGTCGTSAGGGTTAGGGAAGGGTTTGACTGGCAGGGATGTTCTTGTCCCATGAGCCCTCTAGTGACTCCTGTGGCGGGCCGGGCGCAATGCACGCTAACATGGTCGCCAGGTGTATGGTGTTTCCTCCGACACATTGGTGTGGCTGGCTTCCGGGTTACGTGGGCATTGTGTCAAGAAGAAGGGCGGCTTGGCTGGGTTGTGTTTCGGAGGACGCACGGCTCTCAACCTTCACCTCTCCCGAGTCTGTATGGGAATTGCAGCGATGAGACAAGACTAACTACCAATTAGATACCATGAAAATTGGGGAGAAAAAGGTTGTAAACTTTTAAATTATAAAAAAATATATATATCTTTGCAGGACTCCACCAAATCAGGCCTTTATGATAGAGTGGCCAGATGAAACCAAGATTGCGTCACATCTGGCGGAAACCTGGCACCATCCCTACGGTGAAGCATGGTGGTGGCAGTATCATGCTCTGGGGATGTTTTTCAGGGGCAAGGACTGGGAGACTTGTCACGATCGAGGTAAAGATGAACAGAGCAAAGTACAGACAGATCCTTGATGAAAACCTGCTCCAGAGTGCTCAGGACCTCAGACCTCAGTTGGGGTGAAGGTTCACCTTCCAACCGAACAAGGACCCTAAGCACACAGCCAAGACAATGCAGGAGTGGCTTCGGGAAAAGTCTGTGAATGTCCTTGAGTGGCCCAGCCAGAGCCCGGACTTGAACCCGATCGAACAATTCTGGAGAGACCTGAAAATAGCTGTCCAGCAACACTCCTCATCCAACCTGATAGAGGTTGAGTATTTTTTATACATTTGCAAACATTTATACAAAAAAATTGCTTCGTCATTATGGGTACTGTGTGTAGATTGATCAGTGGGAAAAAAACAATTGAATCAAATTTAGAATACGGCTGTAACGTAACAAATGTGAAATAAGTCAATGGGTCTGATTACTTTCTGAATGCACTGTATACACTTTAAGGAACATATATACATAGCAATGAACAAGATATTGCATATTTCACTGCATATTTGACAAAGCTTAATGAGGTCATGTCCTGTTTGCTTGACAAAACACATAGAAAAATATGGATCTGGCATCTGTAAAATAATCGTTTTAAGGTGAAAGATATTAAGTGAAATAAAGAAATTCATATAAGTAACACTTAATCATGTTTAAACAAAACACTTAAATAGACACCGACCTTGGTACTTTGAGAAATGACCAGAGAGAGGTATATCAAAATTTAGAATTTCTTTCAATGCATATTTTCTTTGATTCAGAATATTTGCAATGGAATTCCTACAGGAGGTCCCAATAAAGTCCAGCGTTTCTTGCATGGGGTAAGAAAAAAGTGATGGATACAGTCAGGCAAAACAATGGGAGGGACAGGGGGTTGTGTCTCTGCATCCAGAGTCTAGAATGTTATCCAGAATCCACCCATGTCCTGATGCAATCTCAGAGAAGAACAGAGAAGAGCAGAGAAGCAATCTCTCCAATCAGCCTTGAAGGAATGAGACATTGAAAGGTACACACACCCACCTGAATTGTACTATCCCCTCCCTCCCTCTTCAGAGAAAGAGATGTCGAAGAGAACAGCACATAGCAATGGGGACAGAAAGAAAGTCCAGACAGACAGGTAGTCTTGACCCTCTATTCTACATCTTGATGCCCTCTTGCTGGCTGAGCTGGGACAGGGACTTCTTGATGCGCAGCGCGGTGAGGCGGGCCGCCCCGTTGGAGTACCAGCACTCCCTCATGATCTTAGCCATCACCCGCAGCACCTGGGGAGGGGACAGAGGCAGGGGCGACAGTGGGTCAACATCACAAGCAGCAATTTATTTTTTTATTTCACCTTTATTTAACCATGTAGGGTAGTTGAGAACAAGTTCTCATTTGCAACTGCGACCTGGCCAAGATAAAGCATAGCAATTCGACACATACAACAACACAGAGTTACACATGGAATAAACAAAACATACAGTCAATAATACAGTAGAAAAATAAGTCTATATACAATGTGAGCAAATGAGGTGAGATAAGGGAGGTAAAGGCAAAAAAAGGCCATGGTGGCGAGGTAAATATACAATATATCAAGTAAAACACTGGAATGGTAGATTTGCAGTGGAAGAATATGCAAAGTAGAAATAGAAATAATGGGGTGCAAAGGAGCAAAATAAATAAATAAATACAGTAGGGGAAGAGGGTAGTTGTTTGGGCTAAATTATAGATAGGCTATGTACAGGTGCAGTAATCTGTGAGCTGCTCTGACAGCTGGTGCTTAAAGCTAGTGAGGGGGATAAGTGTTACCAGCTTTAGATATTTTTGCAGTTCGTTCCAGTCATTGGCAGCAGAGAACTGGAAGGAAAGACGACCAAAGGAGGAATTGGATTTGGAGGTGACCAGTGAGATATACCTGCTGGAGCGTGTGCTGCTATGGTGACCAGTGAGCTGAGATAAGGCGGGGCTTTACCTAGCAGAGACTTGTAGATAACCTGTAGCCAGTGGGTTTGGCGACGAGTATGAAGCGAGGGCCAACCAATGAGAGCGTACAGGTCGCAATGGTCGTACAGGTYGTGTATGGGGCTTTGGTGACAAAACGGATGGCACTGTGATAGACCTCATCCAGTTTGCCGAGTAGAGTGTTGGAGGCTATTTTATAGATGACATCACCGAAGTCAAGGATCGGTAGGATGGTCAGTTTTACGAGGGTATGTTTGGCAGTATGAGTGAAGGATGCTTTGTTGCGATATAGGAAGCCGATTCTAGATTTAATTTTGGATTGGAGATGCTTAATGTGAGTCTGGAAGGAGAGTTTACAGTCTAACCAGACACCTAGGTATTTGTAGTTGTCAACGTATTCTAAGTCAGAGGCGTCCAGAGTAGTGATGCTGGACGGGCGAGCGGGTGCGGGCAGTGATCGGTTGAATAGCATGCATTTGGTTTTAGTTGTGGGATGCTGTGCAATAACACACCCATATTTTGTATTGTAAGTTGTTGAGCACTGAGATAGTAGCTGCCCCCACCAACCGTTGAGTATACACCATGTCTGTAGCAATGTCACAATTAGAGTTGCAAAGCTACTGGTAGTTTACCAGAATCTTCAGTATTTTTGGTAATTAACAGAAGTTCTATGGCAATCTATCATAACTTTGGTAATTTGTAATTGAATAATAAAAAATAAAAATAAATATATATATATATATATATTTGGTGTTCATTTTTTATATCTGTGTCCACATCGACCATGAATTTCTAGTAGATAGACCATATGGTTCCAGAGAAAATAGCCTAATTAATGAAGAAAAAAACATCTAATTATAAATGGGATTATTTTCAATTACCTCTGAAACTTGTCCAACTATTTTATTTTTTCATAACTGCCACCAGTTTGAAACCAAAACATTGACAAATACATAGACAACGTCAAATTAATAAGTGTCTAAAAATATTCATCATATTTCATGCGGAATCTATCATATTAAACATAAATGGTATTCACTAAATTTATAGTTTTACAGCTCTTCAATTTTAATCATCTTATTTAATTATTTCATATATTTTACCTGTGATAAAGCCACAGAGGGCCAGATATAATTACCTGTGATAATCTAAAGTACAACAAACGACCACTAGATGTCTTGTGATAGATTACATAAAATCCTTGGAAGATACCAAAATGCTGGTAGTTTACTGGTAAACTTCTGAATATATACCCAGTAATATACCCTCCCTTTGCAACCCAAGTCACAATGTCATTCTTTGAAGTAGAATTACTATTGTTGTGAAAGAACTCATGAGCGTGAGAGAGAAACAGTGACAGAGACTCAGAGGCATGGTGTTGAACCTGCAGCAGAAGTCTGAACTAAGACTTCAACCCATAGTTCGCACATCTCAGCAAAGACAACGTTACCCTGTAAGCAATGGAGACACAATGGAGCTCTGACGTGAAGAGGCTGGTCAGACTTACAACATCCAGGCCACAGCCACAAGCCTGAATACCAATCCACAGCATCCCTATTTATCAATCCCCCGATCGCCGCCAAAGGTCCTGGCGGTCCTGTTGATGTGTCAGTGATTCTACGGTGTTGAATGCAGGGCTGTAATCAGCAGTATGAACACTGAACGCCTACTGTGAAGCATGAGCCGAGGCAGCGGATCGGACAGTGACGACGGTGCAGGACGAATTGGCCAATAGACTTTTGTGCAAAAAATAACAGACAGGACGTTGACATAACRACTTGGATAAATCAAAGATATTCTCAGTAGCTAAGACAGAGTTGATGCCTGAAAAGTTTATAACAAAACTTCGGTATGGCTCTACTATTGCCAACCTGTTACCTGCCCAACATGCTCTCTCTCGGGAAAAGGCCAAATAAGCACCTAAGTAGGCCTAAGCAATAGCCCAAAATACATTTCAACCATAAACACATAATTTTCCATGGAAATATCAATGCATCATAAACCACTTTATTCCCATCAACCAATACATATTCATTGAAGACTCGCACATGACGCAAATTATTCTGCAACGGCACGTCAACAGGGATACAGTGTAGAGTTTCAAACAAACACATCTTTAGGTTAAATAAATGCTATAATTATTCTTCAACCAACACTTTGATTGTTCTTCTAATAACATATTTCACATTGCTAGAGCATGTACTATTAAATGGGCAGCTTTAAACACAGTAGAAACATGGTTTAATTACTGCCCTGTGCAACAAACAACTTTGGCGAGTTTATGTCAAAGCATTTTCGACACAGGGAATGCACAACTCTAACCAGAATGTTCTCTTTTGTTTCAGGATTCTTGAAGATACGTGGCAGCATAGATGCGGTAAAGAAGTCAATGGAACTCATCCCAAAAACTTCCATGGAAACGTGAGGGGGAAAGATCCAGAATCTCCTCATTGCCCCACAGAAAAATGTGCCTACATTTAGGCTGTTTATTTCACACCGTTGTGGTTAAAATCAGAGTACACCGCTTGTATGGATGTCAACCGCAATACAATTCATGTCATCGTCACCAATCAACTGCATTGCAGTTAAAACGAATGACTACCACCGGGGTCCACCCAATGTTTCCCGGGCCCCATGTTCCCACTGAAATAATTTTAATCAATCAAAATTGGCACAAATGCTTATGTCCAAATAATTTGTATTGTAATAAAATGTGGCCTTGTTTGGGACAGAGATCATTAGAATAATACCCAGTGTGGTTTGCAAGTGTTCATTTTCACCTAACATTTTGTTAATTTAGCAGAAGCTTTTATCACATCATAGTGCCATCACACTTCTGACACCAAAGCAGTAAATTTGGGGTGAGGGGGGGGCACAAAATTGTGAGCCACTATATTAAAAAAAAGGTATAGAAAAGTATTTTGTATTTTGAAAGTGCGCAAAGATTTTCTAAATATATTATATTGTAGTTCAGGCCAGTAAAATACAAATGACAAAATACTCAGTAGTAACTGAAAAACACATTTCAAAAACGTAATGGAAATACTGCCCACCTCTGTTCAATCATGCAACAGTGGATCAAAATCACCAAAATACATGTTTACATCAAGGGTATGAAAAATAAGCTATGTAAAATATTTGTTATCACATTTGCTCTCTACGCTAGCTATGCTACCAGCTTACAGTGCCTTCAGGAAGTATTCAGACCCCTTGACTTTATCCACATTTTGTTTTGCTACAGCCTTATTCTAAAAATGTATTAAATCGTTCCCCCACCCACCCCCCTCATCAATCTACACAAAATACCCCATAATGACAAAGCAAAAACAGGTTTAGAAATGTTTGCAAATTTATTAAAAATACAAAACTGAAATATTACATTTACATATTACATTATTACATTTACAAGTATTCATACCCTTTACTCAGTACTTTGTTGAAGCAACTTTGGCAGTGATTACAGCATCGAGTCGTCTTGGGTATGACGCTACCAGCTTGGCACACCTGTATTTGGAGATTTTCTACCATTCTTCTCTGCAGAACCTCTCAAGCTCTGTCAGGTTGGATAGGGAACATTGCTGCACAGCTATTTTCAGGTCTCTCCAGAGATGTTTGATCGGGTTCAAGTCCGGGCTCTGGCTGGGCCACTCAAGGACATTCAGAGACTTGTCCCGAAGCCGCTCCTGCGTTGTCTTGGCTGTGTGCTTAGGGTCGTTGTCCTGTTGGAAGGTGAACCGTCACCCCAGTTTGAGGTCTTGAGCACTCTGGAGCAGGTTTTCATCAAGGATATCTCTGTACTTTGCTCCCTTCATCTTTGCCTCAATCCTGACTAGTCTCCCTGCCGCTGAAAAACATCCCCAGAGCATGATGTTGCCACCACCATGCTTCACTGAGGGATGGTGACATGTTTCCTCCAGACATGACGCTAGGCATTCAGGCCAAATAGTTCAATCTTGGTTTCAACAGACCAGAGAATCTTGTTTATCATGGTCTGTGAGTCTTTCAGCGCCTTTTGGCAAACTCCAAGCCGGCTGTTGTGTGCCTTTTACTGAGGAGAGGCGTCCGTCTGGCCACTACCATAAAGGCCTGATTGGTGGAGTGCTGCAGAGATGGTTATCCTTCTGCAAGGTTCTCCTATCTAAACAGAAGAACTACCGAGCTCTGTCAGAGTGTGACAGTCAGGTTCTTGGTCACCTCCCTGACCAAGGCCCTTCTCCCCCGCTTGCTCAGTTTAGCTGGGAGGCCAGCTCTTGGAAGAGTCTTAGTGGTTCCAAACTTCTTCCCTTTAAGAATGATGGGAGTGTTCTTGGGGACCTTCAATGCTGCAGAATATTTTTGGTTCCCTTTCCCAGATCTGTGTCTCGACACAATCCTGACTCGGAGCTCTACAGAGAATTCCTTCGATCTCATGGCTTGGTTTTTGCTCTGACATGCACTGTCAACTGTGGGACCTTATAGAAGGTGTGTGGCTTTCCAAATCATGTCCAATCAATTKAATTTACCACAGATGGACTCCAATCAAGTTGTAGAAACATCTTAAGGATGATCAATGGAAACAGGATGCACCGGAGCTCAATTTCAAATCTCATAGCAAAGGGTCTGAATACTTATGTTAATAAGGTATCTGTTTTCTATTTTTAATACATTTGCAAAAATGTCAAAAAAATCTGTTTTGGCTTTGTCATATTGTGTGTAGATTGCTGAGGAAAAACATTTATTTAAATCAACTTTATAACCTAACAAAATGTGGAAAAAGTGAAAGTGTCTGAATACTTTCCGAAGCCACTGTTTATGAACGGGAGTCAGCATTTAGCATTCAACTTCTTCTAAACTTGAAAAGGGACTACTTCTAAATGTTATGTAGCAAAAACAGCCAAATATCAAAATCTAACATTAGTAACCACATTATGGGCCTGTTACAATACATCAACGATGATGGATGACCAATATCCAGTGGTGTAAAGTACTTAAGTAAAAATACTTTAAAGTACTACTTAAGTAGTTTTTTGGGGTATCTGTACTTTACTATTTATAAATTATTGACAACTTTTACTTCACTACATTCCTAAAGAAAATAATGTACTTTTTACTACATACATTTTCCTTGACACCCAATGGTACTCGTTACATTTTAAATGCTTAGCAGGACAGGAAAATCGTCCATTCACACACTTATCAAGAGAACATGTGGTCATCCCTACTGCCTCTGATCTGGCGACTCACTAAACACACATGATTCGTTTGTAAATGATGGCTGAGTGTTCGAGTGTGCCCCTGGCTATCCGTACATTATAAAAACCAAGAAAATGGTGCCGTCTAGTTTGCTTAATATAAGGAATTTGAAATTATTTATACTTTTACTTTTGATACTTAAATATAATTTAGCAATTACATTAACTTTTGATATTTAAGTACATTTTACTCAAGTAGTATTTTACTGGGTGACTTTCACTTGAGTCATTTTCTATTAAGGTATCTTTACTTTGTACTCAAGTATGAAAATTGGACACTTTTTCCACCACTGCCAATGTCCCATTTGTTGAATGTGCACCAATCTGGCGTCTTTCTATCCCCCACGGTCTGCGTTCCATTGACGTCTTTACCGCATCTTATAATATACATAGTTCCTGAACCAACACTGCGTTTTATTGTCGAGAAGTCACGGACATGCGCTCCGCTTCAGAACCAGCGGACTGTGTGAATGCTTTGCTATTGGAGGAGGCAGCTACACAACATGACCCTGGCTGGAACAGACCTGTCTAGACATCCAGATAAACTCATTCTCTTAACTAAAGGCTGCTGCTACGTGTATGTATGTATGCCGGCGGCTCACACCCACGCAGCCGAGCTGTGGAAATGTTTATGACTTTTAACATTGGCAACATTATAGAGACAGAGAGAGAAAGCTCAGCACTGCTGAAAGAACACCAGTCAATCTCCAGATTTAAAGTGAAGAGCAGCATAGACAAGGGCAGAGAGATGAGTCTTCTATTCATCTCTTTGAATGTGTCCCTGATGTGCTCTTCAGGTCAATTTAGCATATCAGCTTTGAGGGATTTAAAACCGCTCATTTCTGCCTTGTTTCTCCAACCGCAGACAGAGTGAACAGAACAGACTGATGGGCCAGTTAGACTGATGGGCCATTTAATATTCACAAGCTTGGCCATCAATCCAGTGGTTTGCTTTACAGCTGACCTGGGATGCTGATGCTCTGGCAGCAGCCATTGTAACCTTGCAGGGGATGATGATTCGATTAGGAAGCTTTATTACTGCAAATTGGATGTAATCTAATTGTCTGTCCTCCAGCAATAAAAAGTGCATCAATAAAAACAGAGGAGAGGGAGAGTGGATCTAGTGATGATGAAGTGGGAAGGCTGTTTGCAGGAGACCGAAAGGAGAGTAGAGACAAAACAATGGAGAAAGATAGAGAGAGGGAGAAAGCAAGAGACGGAGGCAGAGGTAAACAGACCAACCGAGAAACAGAGAGAAGGAGCGAGAAACAAAATGGATGATATTCCTAAGGGCAGTGCCTAAAGGCAAGAAGTGCATGGTGTCATACCTCGCAGCTCTGCCACCTGTTGGGGATGTTGGCCCGTAGTTTCTGGTCACACACCACCCTCCTCATCTCCTCCACCGAGGGGTCTGGCTGGACCAGGTCATAGTAGGGCAGCTGGTAGTCCTCGTGGATACCTGGGGGGCAACAGACACAGGATTGGATTAGACAAACGCTTACACAGAATAAAGGCCAATGCCAATCTAAGAACACAGGCCAATGGCAATCTACGATACAATTCTGACAAAGTGTTGAAAATATCAGAGAATGACAAATATGATGACATCAAGCCTTAAAGGGACAGATGAGAGAAGAGTCAGAGTCCCACAGATCCAAAGCCTTGTGTCAGTGGCTGGCTGCACTGTGTAATGGACTTGATGCTTCAGAATTAGCCAAGGTCCTTGGCTAAAACAACTCAGAGCTAAAAGGAGCATAGTGTTAGCTCACCTCCTATTGAGCATCTCCGTGCGATCTCCCAAAACACCAGGCCCATGGCGTAGATATCTGCCCGCTTGAATGACTCAAAATGCTTCATGTTTATGGAGTCATCCAGGACTTCAGGGGCCATGTACCTGAGGAGACATTCACCAGACAGTTCCCCGTTAGCCTCTCAGACAGAGTGACAACATGATCTCTTTATTCTCAGAGTATCTTGAGTGACCCTGTACACTCTCAAGGCTATTGTCCAATCCTTCACTATGTGATGATCTGATCGAGGCGAGCCTTGCATTGTTGTCAGGAGTGGGAAAGCGGGAGAGAGAGAGCGGGAGAGCGAAAAAGAGCACGAGAGAGATAGAGCGCGCGCGAGCAAGACCGAGCGAGAGAGAGGGGCTGTAGTAGGTTAGAGTTCACGGTCCATCACAGTGTACATGAAAGGACAGGAAGGGCAGAGTGTGGCAAGAATACAAAGCCAGGCGACACATTAGCACACTGTCACAGACTGCAGCGCCGCCTGGTGGGGGGAACATGTCGTTGGAGGCCCCAGGGGACAGTGGTGGTGAGATGGGGGGTGAAGGGACGGTGTGTCTGTGTGTGGGTTGGTTCTTCCTTGTTTTACTATCCTTGTGGGGACGTTTGAGGATTTTAGGTCCCCACAAGGATAGTAAAACAAGGAACATTTCCATGTCCCCATGAGGACAAAGGCTATTTTAAGCTTAGCGGTTAGGTTTAGATTATGGGTTGTTAGGGTTAGGTTTGGGGTTCATTTTGGGGTTAGGGAAAATAGGATTTTGAACGGAAATTTAATTTTAGGTCTCCACAAGGACAGAAGAACATGTCAGTGTGAGTGTGCATGTGTGCGTGTGCGTGTGTGTGTGTGTGTGTGTTGAAGTGGGGTTGACAGCACACACAGAAAGACTGCATCAGTGAAGCAGATTAGCTGGTGCCTGCTGGTGACTGCTGTGACCAGCCAAGCCCCCCCAGCACTGCTCTACATGCCCCGCGCTGCAACACTTCAGCTTCAACCTTCCTCCCTCCTCCTTCACACGACAGTCTTCCTTTCACAATTCCCCTCACACCCCCTTCCATCCCTCTGTATAGCATTAGCCTGATACATTGTTGTACACGTAACCATTTTCACATCCTCATCTACTCTTTTACACATCCTTGTCCATTCCTTATATCATTGTGGGAACGACACTGGACACTGCCCTCTTAATACCTACAGTTGAAGTCGGAAGTTTACATGCACCTTATTCAAATACATTTAAACTCAGTTTCACAATTCCTGACATTTACTCCCAGTAAGAATTCCCTTTTTTAGGTCAGTTAGGATCACCACTTTATTTTAAGAATGTGAAATGTCAGAATAATAGTAGAGGGAATGATTTATTTCAGCTTTTATTTCTTTCATCACATTCCCAGTGGGTCAGAAGTTTACATACACTCAATTAGTATTTGGTAGCGTTGCCTTTAAATTGTTTAACTTGGGTCAAACGTGTCGGGTAGCCTTCCACAAGCTTCCCAAAATAAGTTGGGTGAATTTTGGCCCATTCCTCCTGACAGAGCTGGCGTAACTGAGTCAGGTTTATAGGCCTCCTTGCCTGCGCACAGCCTTTTTCAGTTCTGCCATCAAATTTCTATGGGATGTGAGTCAGGGCTTTGTTGATGGCCACTCCAATACCTTGAACTTTTTTGTCCTTAAGCCATTTTGCCACAACTTTGGAAGTATGCTTGGGGTCATTGTCCATTTCGAGACCCATTTGTGACCAAGCTTTAACTTCCTGATTGATGTCTTAGTCTTGAGATGTTGCTTCATAATATCCACATAATTTTCAACCGCATGATGCCATCTATTTTAGTGAAGTGCACCAAAACACTGGGGTCCAGCAAAGGACCCCAAAACATGATGCTGCCACGCCCCGTGCTTCACGGTTGGATGGGTGTCTTCGGCTTGCAAGCCTCCCCATTTTTCCTCCTAACATAACGATGGTCATTATGGCCAAACAGTTCTATTTTTGTTTCATCAGACCAGAGACATTTTCCAAAAAGTACGACTTTTGTCCCCATGTGCAGTTGACAAACCGTAGTCTGGCTTTTTATGGCGGTTTTGAAGCAGTGGCTTCTGCTTGTTTGAGCGGCCTTTCAGGTTATGTCGAATATAGGACTCGTTTTACTGTGGATAAGATACTTTTGTACCTGTTTCCTCCAGCATCTTCACAGGGTCATTTGCGTTGTTCTGGGATTGATTTGCACTTTTCGCACCAAAGTACATTACATTCTAGGAGACAGAACGCGTGTCCTTCCTGACGGTATGACGGCTGCTTGGTCCCATGGTGTTTATACTTGCCTACTATTTTTTGTATACAGATGAACGTTGTTACCTGGGTACCTTAGGCATTTGGAAATTGCTCCCAAGGATAAACCTGACTTATGGAGGTCTGACAATATTGGTTTTCTGAGGTCTTGGCTGATTTCTTTTGATTTTCCCATGATGTCACACAGAGGCACTGGGTTTGAAGGTAGGCCTTGAAATACATCCACAGGTACACCTCCAATTGACTCAAATGATGTCAGAAGCTTCTAAAGCCATGACATCATTTTCTGGGATTTTCCAAGCTGTTTAAAGGCACAGTCAACTTAGTGTCTACAAACTTCTGACTCACTGGAATTGTGATACAGTGAATTATAAGTTAAATAACCTGTCTTAACAATTGTTGAAAAAATGACTTGTGTCATGCACAAAGTAGATGTCCTAACTGACTTGCCAAAACTATAGTTTGTTAACAATACATTTGTGGAGTGGTTGAAAAACATGTTTTAATGACTCCAACCTAAGTGTATGTAAACTTCCGACTTAAACTGTAAACAATGAACATTAGTGATAAATGGCGTTACTAACGCAAATAAAAGTAATGCCGGCAATACCTTAAAGCGGTAATCAGCAGTAGAAACAATAACAAAGGGTCCGTCTCACCCCTGGTTCAGTAAACAGCTGAGGGATGGGGCTGGAGAAATTGAATCACTCTCAAATTCATAGACCGAGCTATGGATGCAAGGATTCACCATTCATGATATCAAAATTATCGTTTTAACCATGTTTTACACTGTTACCCGAGAAGTGTAATGGACCAATCGGATCAGATAGCGATGCTTTGCCAACACGCTCCTTCCACTGAGCGGTTTAAGATTTCAGAGATAACGCTGTATCCACTCAGCAATCTCTCTCGTCATCACTCCTCCATCACTCACAGGCATCCAATGTCAACAGGCCCAATGACTCAGATGTCATTTTCCCTGAGCCTCAGCCCAAGACAGACTCAATACTGACAGCACACCAATGAGGGCACACACAGCCGTGTGGATTAAGGGACCCGAGCAAAATAATGTAACCTAATTGAGTTCTACCTAATCTTAAGTAGTTGTCGCATTAAGTAGTTGTCGCATTATGTGAGGTTTCTCTCTTTATCTGTCTGTTTGTGTGTGTGTGTGTCCATTTCTGTGTGTTTTCAGTGTATGTGTGTTTCTCCCTCTGTGTGTATCGCAGACACTTGTTTCTCTGGCCGTGCAGGCAGTCACCTCTTGGTTCCAACTCTGTGATTGGGGGCGATGTCGATGGTGTCAGTGGCAGAGTCATGGCGGACAGCCAATCCCAGGTCAGCGATGCAGCAAGTACCATTCTTCTTCACCAGGATGTTCTTAGACTTCAGGTCGCGGTGGGCGATGGCAGGTTTACCTGTGGGGAGGAGAACAGGGGGAAGTGGGTAAATGGAGAGAGAGCGCGAGAGCGAGCGGGGGAGAGAGAGAAGAGGAAAAGGAAGAGAGATGCAGAGAAATAAATATCTGAGTGCAGAGTAAAACYACTACATTTCATAACTATGTACATGTTATGTGGATACATATGCTATACGAAGTACATTAAGAGCCACATTTTGATTGGTCCTCCTCACCTTGCGTGCCAACAATCTCCATGTGCAGGTGAGCCAGGCCGCTGGAGGTGGACAGGGACAGCTTGATCATGCCCTCCACTGTCACCGTGTACCTGTTCAGGTAGTCAAAAAGGGAGCCGTGCTCATGGTAATCTGATACCAGCCACAATTGGGTCCACGTGCCGTTATCTGAGAGGAAAGGAGAGAGAGAACAGTGAGAGAGAGAACAGTGAGTGAGTGAGTGAGTGAGTGAGAGTGAGTGAGTGAGTGAGTGAGTGAGAGTGAGTGAGAGTGAGTGAGTGAGAGAGCAGTTAGGTGAGCTACACTTTACACAATGCCTGCATTTACAACAAATCATCAGAGAAACTCAATGAAACGCTGCCTGCTAGCATGCTGACTATACTATCTTGGTCCCAAATACACAGTTCCAACTGCTTGTCAAATTAAGAGCATCATAGGTCATAGAAAATAGGATCAATACAGAGTCATGTTCAGTAGGGCACACTATCAAAACATTTTCCTACAGAAAATGAAAATCTGGGCTCTTATTGAACAAGTACCTCCCTGTTTCAAAAATGTTTCTCCCTACTGAACACTACCCTGTTCCAATATTCCCTCGGACCTTTGTTGTCAGCGGCAATGAAGCCCAGGATGTTTTCGTGGCGAAGCATGACTGTCTGGTAGATCTCGGCCTCACGGAACCACGAGCGCTCCTCCCGGGATGAGAAGATCTTAACGGCCACCTCCTCTCCTCGCCAGCGGCCCCGCCACACCTCGCCGAACCTCCCCTTTCCGATGCTCTCCTGCAGGATGATGGTCCTGGCTATGGTCCTCTGCACCAATAGGGGCAGACCTGTGGGGGGAGGGGTGTATGGAGAGGGAGTCCAGTTATTATGAGGCCAGGGTTTTAGGAGAAGTTTGAAAGCAGTTCTATACAGCAAGGTGAGAGGAACTTGCAACTGTGATAGTGGTTGTGTGGAAGAGACACTGAACACACGGATTAAAAGCAGGCCAATGGATCCAAAAATGGAATGACTCTTTCTGTTGACAAATCCAATGTGTGCACAAGGCCAGAAGAACACTGAGGGAGACAGAGGTACAGTAGGAAGACATCAACAGTCAGACCTGCAGCTACTCTCTGTTTCAAAGACGTCAAACAAAATATCTTCTGAAAATAGAACAAATTAAACACTGTCTGTTTTGACAGCATCCTCTCATTCTGTACCTTGGAGGTCCTCTGTGTCTGGTTTCACCTGGTATACTGTACATGTACATAAAACAGTCTAGAGCCCTCAAACTCAACTCTGCTTTGAAGCCAGGACAGTTTGGGTTTTTCCCCTAGTACTACACAGATGATTTAAATAACCAACTCATCATCAAGCTTTGATTATTTGAATCAACAGTGTATTGCTAAGGCAAAAAAACAAAAGGTGCACCTGGGGGAGAGGCATGAGAGGTGTTTGGGAAACCCTGTTCTAGAGCGTGCTTCTGCCCACGTTCCAGCTGCATGGGTGGTCTGCATTATTTTACCTTCTCTTCAACCTGGACATTAAACTCAATGAGCAGAGAGAATAACCAGTAAGTTGGTGCCAGGGCAGAGAAAAACAAATACTGTCACGACCTCGCTATCAATAGAAGGCTGATATCAAGTTTCTGAATAACTTTATCTCCAGTTCTATGGAGAGTTCATGTTAAAGCCATTATGGAATGATGGCCACAATTCTATTTTTCTGATTGAATTAGATTCATACGATTCTGTTTCCATGATTGAACGATGGTCCTTGACTGGTAGCTGTACGTCACAGTCTCACCGGCTGCTAAACGGATGTATTACTGATGAAACACTCAGGTCTCTTAATCATTCGCTGAAACATTCATAGCCAAGAACATTTCCAGCAGCTTATTGGCTCTCATTTACATCTTGCGGACCGCTCCATAGAAAACCACAGTATTGAAGAACTTCTTTAATACACCCCATTTAGTATGAGAAACTGTAAGCGTGCCCAAGGTCAGTATTGCAGCTCTATAGAAACAACTTCTAGGCATTTTCAGAACAACTTACATAACCCTGTCAGTAAATGCCATTTGAAAGTGCCTACAGTCAGACTGTGCATTGGGCTGATATAGCATCCCACCTTAAAATAGATGGAATACGTAAATCTATCCTAAGGGAGATTCTAGCACCCCGAGGTGCGAAAACTGCATTGGTAGGGAGATGGGACACCATTATGTGAACTTTAGGAACATATTTACGAAGATAAAACCGGACATCTTGTACAAAGCTTTATAGGTACCATAGTAGAGCATGCTACACCTCCTCCATTAAACTCAATCTTTTTAAAACGTATCTCCCAAAGGGTGTGATGAATGTACAGTAGTACATAGAACTACAAAACCCACCTGATCCGGAGCCTGAGGTGGTCATGTCGTAGATGAGGTTTTTGAGGGTGTGTCCGTCGGCCAGGAAGGGGTGGTCCATGGCAGGGTCTTCCTCATTGGGCACGCGGTGGTGGATGATCGAGCGGGTGTGGCACACATAGAACACCAGCAGCAGCACGAAACACAGCACACACACCGGCCCTGCGATGACGGCCGCCAGGGTCACTGGGCTCAGTGGAGGGGTACGGGCTGTGGGGACTGGAGGGGGGACGAGACTGGGGTTAGTGTTTTGCCATACTAACACACATGCATGGGACAGTGATTAAAAAAAGCAGGAACTGATAGAGTTCCTTTGAAAACATTGCAACGGCCCGGTTTAAAATCAAATGCATTTCCTGATACTGGCTAGACTTTCTCTAATTGACTTGCTGAGAATCAGAGGAGTGTGATCTGAGACGTGAGGGTGATCAAATATTAATGGAACTTTAAGTCAGACACTTTCAGCTCTCAGAATAAGAGCTGTCGTGGGATTCYATTATGAAGCATCAAAAGTTGCTTCTGGAGCTTTTCAATCATCCAACTGCCTGGCGACTGCAGCCTGTCAAATCTTTCCAATAGTCACAGCTGCACACAGAGGAAGGCTTACGAACGGCCCTGCTATTACTGAATGACAGTATGGTGAGAGAGGATATCTGCTGACTATCATACTGAGAAGTACAGCATGGAGGCAGTTTCAGACCCATGATCAAGAATGGGAGCAGTGAGGTGCTTCTTTCTGACCACAAGAGCAGAACCCGACAGCGTGTCCAAGCAGAGACATTGCTTCAGATATATTCAGTGACATATAGTGCCAGTTTCCTGAACACAGATTAAGACGGTCTTAAACTAAAAAGCTTGTTCAATGGAATGTGCGTCCGTGTCCAGGATACTGGGTTTAAAAATTGTAATTGTGACTCTCCCGCATGAGTGAGAGTGCTATAAAAAAAAAAAACAGGTAGAGCCTTGCGGGGAGAAAGCAAATAACTCATGAAGAAACATGGGTTGTTGCTGGGAGAATAGTATCACTAACAATCACCTCCTGTTCTTATAAAAAATGACCTAACATCCAATAAATCAGAGCTGAAAAATGACTTGGGCCTGTGGCCTGTACGTATGGGTTCATATTTCACAAAGCAGGCGACAGAAACTGAAAGAGGAGAGAATGGGGGAAAGATTCAATTGTACTTATGCAGAGCGCGCACACACACAGTAACACAGACAATTCTGCGACATATTTTCAAGGTCCATGGTACAAAAAAGTACAGGGAATGCTTCGTGCAGGAGACATACCCTTATTCTATTGTAGAATAGTGAATGGAGGATCAAACATGCTTTAGAAATATATTGTCTCGCCATCAGTTCTCTGCTTCACTGTTTAGATTGAGTCACCCAATACCACATACATAACTAGCACCTACCCCCAAAACATTTTTTGTACATCTGAAATGATTAGGAAAGTGGTAATATGATGGGCAACATTTTCATATTATGACTTCCTCCTTTCAGATCAACACAGATGCACTGCACATTAGGTAGTTGCCTATGAGCTAGTAGCCAATTTAGGACATGGCATGCATGTGAAAGATGGCATGTGAAAGATGATAGAGACCCGAGACATRTCAGACACTTACATGTCTCTGAGTAGTCTTCTGGGTTGAGGTCTTTGTTACACATGTCTCTGTTGCAGCAGACAGGGACAACACCGGTGTTCTCCTTCTTGGAAGGGGCGCAGAAGAACGGCCTGTCTTTAGGGATGAGGTCTGCCTCCAGTAAACACCTGCTCCCCTGTGCCACCATCTTACTGCCYGACTTGACGAAGGACACAAAGCACAGGCCATCCGTGTAGCAGGTACTGTTACTACACCACTGGCAGTCGCACTGCAACGCTGAGAGAGGACAAAGGGGATGGGTTTTAGTGAATATACAGAATATAGAAACAGAATCTGGTAAAAAGAAAGAAGCACTTATTCTGATAAAAGGAAGAAGTACATCTGGTAAAAAAGAAACGCATAGCCAAGTCAACACCTTAACATGTTTCAATATGTCTGGAATATACACCAGTTCTGTAATATGAAAATTGTCACTCTGTATAACAGAACTCATATGGCAGGCAAAAACCTGACAAAAACCTGAGAAAAAATCCAACCAGGAAGTGGGAAATCTGAGGTTGGTCGTTTTTCAACTCATTCCCTATTGAAGACACAGTGGGATATGGGTCATGTTGCACTTCCTAAGGCTTCCACTAGATGTCAACAGTCTTTAGAACCTTGTCTGATGCTTCTACTGTGAAGTGGGGCCGAATGAGAGGGGAATGAGTCAGAGGTCTGGCAGAATGCTTTGAGCTTGTGACGCTCGTTCACGTGAGAGCGTTAGCTCTGTTCCATTTGCTTTTCTGAAGACAAAGAAATTCTCCAGGTTGGAACATTATTGAAGATTTATGTTAAAAACATCCTAAAGATTGCTTCTATACTTCGTTTGACATGTTTCTACGGACTGTAATATGACTTTGTCTGAACTTTTGCCTGGACCTGCCCGCGAGTCGTGAGTTTAGATTGTGTACTGAACGCGCGAACAAAACTGAGTTATTTGGACATAAATGATGGACATTATCGAACAAAACAAACATTTATTGTGGAACTGGGATTCCTGGGAGTGCATTCTGATGAAGATCATCAAAGGTAAGTGAATGTTTATAATGTTATTTCTAACTTCTGTTGACTGCACAATATGGCGGATATCTTTTTGTCTTGATTGGGCTCCGAGCGCCATACTCAAATTATTGCATGGTTTGCTTTTTCTGTAAAGCTTTTTTGAATTCTGACACAGCGGTTGCATTAAGGAGAAGTATATCTTTAAATCTGTGAATAACACTTGTATCTTTTATCAATGTTTATTATGAGTATTTCTGTGATTTGATGTGGCTCTGTGCAAATTCACGGGATGTTTTGGAGGCAAAGCCAAATGTAAACTGAGGTTTTTGGATATAAATATGAACTTGATCGAACAAAACATACATGTATTGTGTAACATGTTGTCCCGGGAGTGTCATCTGATGAAGAATATCAAAGGTTAGTGATTCATTTGATCTCTATTTCTGCTTTTTGCTTTGGTTGGAAAATGGCTGTATGCTTTCTGTGACGAGTTGCTGACCTAACATAATGATATGTTCTGCTTTCGCCGAAAAGCCTTTTTGAAATCGGACACTGTGGTTGGATTAATGAGAAGTTTATCTTTAAAATGGTGTCTAATACTTGTATGTTTGAGAAATTTGAATTATGAGATTTCTGTTGATTGAATTTGGCACCCTGCAATTTCATTGGCTGTTGGCGAGGGGTTCCGCTAGCAGATCCCCGTTCCCAGACAGGTTAAGTAGAAGGAAAGACTTGCTAATGCCTTCACAGCAACAGGAGAATCCAGACTAGAGAGTTGTTATTGGTCAGCCTTTGGCCCCATAGCTCAGGTTACACAGGGATGGCTGGGGGGAGGGGTGTGTATATGTGTGCGTGTGCACAAATGTGCCATCATGCAGAGCTGCAGCCAACACAAGCCAGATGTAGTGGGCCTTGCACTACACCCAGCCTGCAGCAAGTGACTCAGCTCCTGTGATCTTACATACACAGCAAATTTGAGATCAGAATCTTAACACCCACAGTGTTAAAATGTAACACTTTCTTAGAAATGATATATGAACCACCAAAATAGTGTTAAACTAACACTTTACAAAGTGTTGACAAACTAACAACCCTACTATAGTGTTGGTCCCTAACACCATGGCTATTAAAGTTGATGCTGGTACACTTGTTACACAGTGTTAGGCAATAACACATGTAGTGTTAGTTTCTTTTTTGTGGAGGGTAAAGCCTTATTTGCATATTTCCCAGCATGCCTTTTGAATGAATGTGAGCGATACCAACCCATAACTGTGTTTGTTAGTGACAGAGACATGGTGGTGGTTGCATTAAATACATTTTGCCCAAGTTAATGTGTTTGAATGGGCCACATCAGACCTGCAAGTCACAATACGCTGGCTATAATTAAAGGTCTTATCAAATGTATAATATATATAGTCAAAGAGTTACCGGTAATGAACTCAACACAGCTGAGTAACACCACCACGCAGAGGTGATTCCACTGGGATTCAAATAACGTGTCAATTCAATCTCACTGGTGTTAACCCCACTAGAATCACTCAGAACACTTACTGTATCTCAAAACCAAGACTGACACTTGCAAATTTACTGTGTAGGCTAGACACACACCGCGAAGGCACGCACAAAATACACAGAGACACACACACACTGGATACCCAACCGAAAACGGCCTCTCACCAAACCACAGGCTACAATTAAAGCAGTGTGGGACAGCAGGCCGTCTAGACGGACCTCTAGACCTCTGGCTTGAAACGAGCCCAGGGAGGGAGAGAGAGGGCGGCCATTAAAGGAATACTATCCGTAAATGAACTCTGCTGCATTCCTAGAGAGAGAATCTGGGGTAGGGACTTGAGAGGGAGTTGTAATGGCAGCAGTACTGCAGAGAGAGTCAGGAGAGGAGAGTTGTTTTGTGAGAGAAAATTGGCAGGGGCAGAGTGGCAGTCTGATAATTTATCCTGTAGCACTGACTGAAGCATCCATCTATCTACCGCTCTCTCCATCTGCTTGGCAGAGACTGCTGAAAACATAAAAACAGAAGTATTGACCTAAATCTCCAAGCTCAAAAGAGAAAAGTTAGGATAAGTATTTTTTTTCTTCAAAATTGCTTTTTTAGAACCATTTATCAAACGCTTAACATTGTGTCATTATATGAAAGAGATTCACAGGGGAGTTGGGTTTCAATAAATATTGGGTTCTGTACTAGACCTTCAACTATTTAACAAAGGAGCTTTCTGAGGATCACGCATAGCCTTCAACATCTAATTGAAACACAGGCCTAGACCATGCAACAGAATTGATCCAGCACAGCCAACTCCGCTTGATTTGGCCTGCATGCATGTCCTACACATGCCATGTAGCCTCTAAATTGGTATGATCATCATCGCACATCCAGGGCGGTGTGAGGAAYGAGGATGAACCCTGCATGGCTCGCTGAGTCCCACTTCATCCTAAAATGGCACGATATTCCCTCATACGGGCCCTGGTCAAAAGTAGTGGACTATGGAGAAATATGGTACCATTTGGGATGCAACCAGCCCACTGGAACAGGCAGGCACCCAGGAGACCGATACGAGGTGGCAGGTACTCCGAGTCGCTCAAAGTATCGCTGCCTAGAGTGCTTGCCTAATTCATTCGTGAATGGCCTGGCCTGGCTTCTCCACATACCATCATTTACTGTAATCACCAGCCAGCTTCTCCTCCCTTCCTCGGACTCCTTCCTTCCACTCTGCACTCCTTGCCTTGGTTCTTTCACTCCCCCACAACCATCTTACTTACCCAATCTCTAGGGGTTATTAGACAAATCAGTCAAAAACTCCTTATTCTCTCCCACAGTTTGTCCTCTATCTGTATTTCTGGCCAATCAATTCTCTATCAGCAGTGACAGGAGCTTAAACCTGGCTGGCCAATCAATAGATGGAAAGGCACCGCTAATGTTTTGACACCCCTGATGTCAGCACTGATCAAAACGAGTTACACTTCAAAGCAAGCAGCTGAAAAGCACCAAAGGATCTGAAAAAGGTGACTAGCATCAAAATATCTTTACGTAGCTGCTTTCTAGCTTCAAAGTAGCCCATCTTTCCTACTGTTTCCGAAAAGGTAGCTGGTATTGGAGATTCACATATGTAACAGTCAGACAGTGGGCTTGGCAGACAGAGTGAGTTGCTCCATATAACCGAATGGGATAGAACTGAAGCCCCCATTGTGCCATCCAATCATCATAGAAACCATAGAATAAGAACACCCTATTTATATCTCAATGGTGGAATGAAAAGAAACCCAAGGTAGAACTAGACTTTTACAATCTAGAGACCAGCAGACAGAGAGAAAACATCTACTGGACACACTGCACATGGGGCTGTGTACAGGTTACAGGGGAGGCTACAGCAAAATAGAGCCAGGACAACAAATAAAGAACAGGAGGACAAAGAAACAACAGTTCTCTAGGAGGTGTTCTCATAGGACTCAGAGCATTGGAAAAGCTCATCAGTATGGTCGCTGTAATACTGTGATCATCAGAAGAAACCGGAGAGAGATCAGAGCTAAAGGGAATGAGAGGAGTGGATGATTGCCTGTTCCTTTCCCCTCAGGCACCTGCAGCCTTGGTCTTACATCGCTCTCCTGCTCCCCTCATATTTTGGAGGCATACCTGAGGCTGTGGGTGGCGTGACATGGCTTGGGAGCAGGATGACTGACAGACAGACGGCCATAAGTCCTAACAGTATCAGACTGTCAGCACCACTGGAAACGCCCGGCACCCACTACCCTGCCCCCAAGCCAGAGAGAGCAAGGCCTGCCAGGAGGCGGGAACAGAATCTTCCAAAATCTATAGAGAAGGATGATTGACAGCCCCACTGGAACAGGATAATCACTACAACCCAGTTACAGCAGCACTAAAAATACTTTAACTCCAAAACACACAATGAACAAAACCTAGTACCAGCAGGATTCCTCAAAAAATGACAACCCAATTCATCCACTGCCTGCTTTTATACCAGGGTCAAAAGTCTGGCACTCACTAAAGAGTAATTCCATACAAAACCAGGACACTTTTTCCCCCCACAAAATTGGATCCATAGAATGGTCCTTTGGAGGAAGAATTGTTGACATACCTAAAATCATAATAGAGAAATAATTCATCAAAGTTGGCATATTTATGACACTTTGGCCTTACCCAGGCCTCCTGTAAGACTCCATAATGCTTCATCTGCAGGTGCTAAAAAGCTCAAATGTGTCATATGAAGCTTTACTGCATGCTCCGTTTGATATCAGTAAAACAAAATACTTTACATTAAATTATATATATATATGCACATTATCGAACAAAACATAAATGTATTGTGTAACATGATGTCATATGACTCATCTGATGAAGATGTTCAAAGGTTAGTGATTAATTTTATCTCTATTTGTGGGTTTTGTGAAAGCTATCTTTGCTGTGAAAATGTCTGGATTTGGTGGTGAGCTAACATAAATATATGTTGTGTTTTCGCTGTAAAACATTTTTTTTTAAATCGGACATGTTGGCTGGATTCACAAGATTTTTATCTTTCATTTGCTGTATTGGACTTGTTAATGTATGAAAGTTAAATATTTCTAAAAAATATTTTTGAATTTCCCGCGCTGCCTTTTCAGTGGAATGTTGTGGGGGGGTTCCGCTAGCGGAACGTCTGTCCTAGACTTAATATACCTCCACAGTCATATCAAAGTTCCAGGTTGAAATATCTGCAATTTTTTTTGTTACATCCCATTTTATACATAAACAATGTGTGTATGTGTGCAGAAAATCGCTCTGCCATTTCCTTGTTGCTAAAATTCTAACAGTTTGCTTAATTTCAGTTTGTGACAAAACAAGCAAGTATAGTGTAAAGAACAATTGTAAAACACATTTTCCATAAGCGAAAATATTGAGCTTTCAGCTGTTTTAAGCTGGTGTACAAAACAGAAAGTAAAAGATGCAAAAACTAAAATTCAGCAATGTTAGTGTAGAAATAAATATTGCACATAGAACAGATCTACAACTTCTTAGAGTTGCTTTCAATGAGAATGACAGATCTATAATTCACATTTCTAAGCGAATTTGGTCAGGTCACCCTAAAAGTTATATATTGCAGCTTTAAAAAGGAAGCCTGGGTAAGGCCAAAAATATAAATATGCCAAATATAAATGTCAAATTTGATAACTATTTCCATCCTATGGATACAATTTTGTGAAAATTCTCAAAATCATAGTATTTGTTTTTGTCCTGGTTTCATATGGAATCACTAAAAGGCTTTAAGAGAGAAAAGAACATTGATTGCGAGCAGCAGCAGGTTGGAGCACAGACAGACAGATGGAAATGCCTGGGTCTAAGCACACAGCCAGAGGAAATTATGGAGTGGGGAGCGGTAGAGAGCGGGAGTGAAAGGAAAGGTATGTGAGACGTCTCCACCACTGGCTCCAGGTCATCTATAAGTCTATGCTAGGTGAAGCTCCACCTTATCTCAGTTCACTGGTCACGATAACAACACCCACCCATAGCACGCGCTCCAGCAGGTATATCTCACTGGTCATCCCCAACACCTCCTTTGGCCGCCTTTCCTTCCAGTTCTCTGCTGCCAATGACTGGAACAAATTGCAAAAATCGCTGAAGCTGGAGACTTATATTTCCCTCACTAACTTTAAACGTCAGCTATCTGAGCAGCTAATCGATCGCTGCAGCTGTACATAGCCCATCTGTAAATAGCCCATCCAATCTACCTACCTCATCCCCATATTGTTTTTATTTACTTTTATGCTCTTTTGCACGCCAGTATTTCTACTTGCACATCATCATCTGCACATCTATCACTCCAGTGTTAATTTGCTAAATTGTAATTACTYTGCTACTATGGCCTATTTATTGCCTTAGCTCCTCACGCCATTTGCACACACTGTATATAGACTTTATTTTGTGTTATTGACTGTACGCTTGTTTATTCCATGTGTAACTCTGTGTTGTTTGTGTCGCACTGCTTTGCTTTATCTTGGCCAGGTTGCAGTTGTAAATGAGAACTTGTTCTCAACTGGCCTACCTGGTTAAATAAAGGTGGAAAAAATTAAAATAAATTGGGGGTGGGAATGTTGTGGTGAATTCCATGTGTGGCAGAGAAATAACAGGTAGGCCACCAACTGACAGCTGTCAGTGTAACTAGCTAGCATGCTAACCTTAGCCAGCTAATGAAAGTTATGGGAGCACCAATTCAGTWAAAAAAAACGTGTTAGGGCTAGGGTCCTTTTTTCTCAATTTCCGCCTGACTGACGTACCCAAAGTAAACTGCCTGTTGCGCAGGCACTGAAGCCAGGATATGCATATAATTGGTACCATTGGAAAGAAGACACTTTCAAGTTTGTAGAAATATTAAAATAATGAAGGAGACTATAACACAATAGATATGGTAGGAGAAAATCCAAAGAAAAACCAACCAGATTTTTTTTTGAGAGAGAGCCCATGCTCTTACAATGGAAAGTATAAGGGCATTCTGAAATCTAGCTCTCAGGATGCAATTCCTATGGCTTACACTGGTCAAAATACTCAATGTTCAAGGTTTCAGGCTTCTTTCTTCCAAAACGTGGAAGAATATTGAGTTATAGTACAGGGACACAGACTTGGAAATTTGTGTATGAGCGCGCGAGGACACGCACCTGCTAATATCGTTTTCCTATTGAACATACTTCTTTCCGTATAAAATATTATAGTTTAATTACATTTTAGAGTATCTGAGGATTTAATAGAAAGGTATTTTGACTTGTTGAAACAAAGTTTAGGGGAAGATTTTCAGATTCCTATCTTGGCATGTTGAACGAGTGGATTACTCAAATCGATTGCGCCACCTAAACAGACTTTTTGGGATGTAAAATGGATTTTATCAAACAAAATGACACTACATGGTATAGCTGGGACCCTTTGGATGACAAATCGGAGGAAGATTTTCAAAAAGTAAGTGAATATCTAATCGCTATTTGTGAATTTATGAAACCTGTGCCGGTGGAATAATATTTTGAAGTTGGGTAGCCGTCCTCAAACAATCGCATGGCATGCTTTCGCTGTAAAGCCTACTGTAAATTGGAGAGTGCAGTTAGATTAACAAGAATKTAATCTTTTACTCTATATAAGACACTTGTATGTTCCTAAATGTTTAATATCCATAATTGTAATGATTATTTATTTGAATTGCGCGCCCTCCAGTTTCACCGGAAGTTGTCCCGCTAGCGGGACGCCTAGCCTAAACTTTTAGAGTGTACAATAGCGTGCCCAGAGTGAACTGCCTCCTACTCATTCCCAGATGCTAATATATGCATATTATTATTAGTATTGGATAGAAAACACTCTGAAGTCTAAAACTGTTTGAATGATGTCTGTGAGTATAACAGAACTCATATGGCAGGCAAAAACCTGAGAAAAAATCCAAACAGGAAGTGGGAAATCTGAGATTTGTAGTTTTTGAACACCCCTATCGAATACACAGTGGGCTATGGGTTATTTTKCACTTCCTAAGGCTTCCACTAGATGTCAACCGTCTTTAGAACGTGGTTTCAGGCTKCTCATGTGAAGGGGGGCCGGATGGGAGATGTTTGACTAAGGGGTCTGCCTACAGCCTCGTTCTCAGTCACGCGCTTTCACTTGAGAGGTTACTCTCGTTCCAGTGCATTTCTACAGACAATGGAATTCTCCGGTTGGAACATTATTGAACTTTTATGATAAAAACATCCTAAARATTGATTCTATACTTAGTTTGACAAGTTTCTTCGACCTGTAATATAACTTTTTGAACGTTTTGTCYGAATGGACCAGATCGCGCTTTTGGATTATTTACCAAACGCCCTAATAAAAGAAGCTATTGGACATAAATGGACATAAATGATGGACATTATCGAACAAAACAAGCATTTATTGTGGAACTGCGATTCCTGGGAGTGCA
The DNA here is from genome assembly GCF_002910315.2 of Salvelinus sp. IW2-2015. NCBI lineage: Eukaryota > Metazoa > Chordata > Actinopteri > Salmoniformes > Salmonidae > Salvelinus > Salvelinus sp. IW2-2015. The sequence continues at coordinate 23,450,631 of NC_036871.1, forward strand.
TTATGATGAAGATCATCAAAGGTAAGTGAATATTTCTAATGCTATTTATGAATAATGTTGACGACCCATAATGGCGGAGATTTCTCTGGCTGGTTTGGGCTCTGAGCGCCGTTCTCAGATTATGCTTTTTCCGTAAAGTTTTTTTGAAATCTGACACAGCGGTTGCATTAAGGAGAAGTGTATCTAAAGTTTCATGTATAATAGCTGTATTTTCATCAACATTTATTATGAGTRTTTCTGTGAATTCATGTGGATCTCTGCAATATAACTGCATGTTTTGGAACTACTGAATCTAACACGCCAATGTAAAATAAGATTTTTGGATATAAATATGAACTTTACCGAACAAAACATACATGTATTGTGTAACATGAAGTCCTATGAATGTCATCTGATGAAGATCAAAGGTTAGTGATTAATTTGATCTCTATTTGTGCTTTTTGTGACTCCTCTCTTTGGCGGGAAAAATGGCTGGGTTTTTCGGTGACTTGGTGGTGACCTAACATAATCGTTTGTGGAGCTTTCGCTGTAAAGCATTTTTGAAATCAGACACTGTGGCTGGGTTAACGAGAATTTTATCTTTAAAATGGTGCCTAATACTTGTATGTTTGAGAAATTAGATTTTTGAGATTTGTTGATTTGTATTTGGCGCCCTGCAATTTTATTGGCTGTTGGCGAGGGGTTCCGCAACACTTTTTTGGTTTTTGATTCCATATGTGTTATTTCATAGTTTATGTCTTCACTATTATTCTACAATGTAGAAAATAGTAAAAATAAGGAAATATTAATGGATTATCAAAATTGCACAGCTAAATTTCATTGCATTATCAAAATTGCGGCCGCAAATCTGCCATAGAAATAAAAATAATATAAGCTCCGGTAATATAGATAGTATAACCACTGAACGGTTTGGAGCATGTATTGAAATAATGGGCGAGTTCGTTTTGCATGGACCGGTGCCCCGGATGGGTGGAGATTTTTCTTTAAGATCAATGGATTGAGCCAACTCTGCACACCCGGCCATGCAAAGGGAATTTGCCTAAAACATTATTGGTCAAAATCATTCATCTTGGGGCGACAGGGGGAGCGGCGTTCTAAAATTCAGTCAGATCACGCAATTGTACCATTTATTATTTTAAAAAAAAATATGCAGACTAACTAAAAACAAATAAGTGAAATTTGATGGATCATGAATTATGATAATTTGCATGTAAAAAAGGAGAGGTGCCAAAAGTTTGCACACCCTATTTTAATTGGCTCCATGGGAAGGCGACCAAGTGTAGGGTCGTCACTACTTAACACAGCCACAAAGTAATAMATTTCTACATTTCTCTTAAAAATTGGATTTTAAACCTAACTCAACCGCACTGCTAACCTTAGCATAACCTTTTTCTTTTCATAAAATTTGTATGATATAGCAAATTWTGACTTTGTGGTTGTTTTAGCTAGTGTGAACTAAGGCTACAGATGACTTGCGAATAGGAAGAACTTTGCAGCAGGTGTTTCTGATTAATATATAAAACCCATCCCTGAAAAGTAGGCTGAAAATAATTTGCACATCTCATAGAAAAAGACAGGCAAGACTCCCGGAAACATCCGAAGTCACACATTTGRATTTGGCACTTCAAGCCTGAATATATCACACTTTTACTAAAACTATGACTTACTGAATTACATCGTTGTGCAACATTATGGGTAAGCTCTGGCCATCGTCTTTCAGCTCGAAAAAGTTGATTTCTACTGGTGTGGACGTTTAAAATGTAATTGRGAACGTTTTTGGGAAAGCCTTTCCATCTACCAGAAGGTAGAGCATCGCAATAGCATGACGCTGCCACCACTATGCTTTACGGTAGAGATGGTGTTAGGACAGGTGATGAGCTGTGCCTGCTTCTCCAAACATAGCACTTTGCATTTAGGCCAGAGCTCAATTTGTCTTAGACCACAGAATCTTTTGCCTTATGCTCAGAGGCTTTCATCTGCCTTTTTGCAAACTCCAGGCGTGCTATCATGTGCCTTTTTACCCAGGAGTGGCTTCCGTCTGGCCACTCTCCCATAAAGCTCAGATTGGTGAAGTGCTGTAGAGACTGTTGTCCTTCTGGCAGGTTCTCCCATCTCAGCCAARGAACTCTGTAGKTCTGTCAGTGGTTATTGGGTGCTTGGACACCTCCCTGACTAAGGTGCTTCTTGCCCAGTTTGGTCGGACAGCCAACTCTTGGCAGTCTGGGTAGTTCCATATTTTTTTCCATTTTCCAATGGAGACCACTGTGCTCTTGGAAACTTTCAACACTAGAAATTGTTTTATAGCCTTCCCCAAATATACGCCTCATCCTGATTTTATCTCCGAGATCGACGGAGAGTTCCTTGGACTTCGGGGTATAGTTTCTCCTTCGACATGCACTGTCAACTGTGGAACCTTATCTAGACAGGTGCTTATTTTAGGACTGTCCCTGAATTTTTTTTTGTATTGTTCAACCGAAAGTCACCTGCTCTTTCGACCAATTGTTTGGTAGAAAAAATGGTGTGTGTATTTTTTCATATATTGACACACCTTATGTGTTTTAATAAAATCAACTATATGCATTGAGCTTATCTGATGCCTTAGGCTTACTGTTTGATGAAATAAGATGAGAGCCAGAGATCTATATAACCAGAAGAAAAAAAACTTCACCTGACCATAACAAACATTCTCCTCCCTCTCTTGCTGGCTTTCGCAGATTCTGTCACTACTCTCCTGAAGTTGCCGGTAATAGGATACACGAGGAGTCTGCAAGCTTTCTCATGTGGAATGGCAATTTATGTTACCATTTCTACCGATCTGCGTRCCAGATATGGTTTACATTTTCCRTGGAACAGTTTAATTTCATTTATAATAGTCTTCATATCTCAAAATCATTGTCATGTGGTTAATCAAAATTCTATCCAAATCTAAATTAAAATGATAAACCTAAAAAGTAACTTCTATTGCCAAATGTGTAAAAATAGCCTATATAAAGCCAACAAATAAAAACAGCAGCCTGCAGGTATCCTATAAATCAMATTGGCTWTGCATGGCCTGAACTTGAAACATTGTATCAACTATTAACTTGAGTCCCTGTATCTTGCAAGAATTTGCAACATTGTATAAAATATTGCTGAACTTGCAACATTGTATAAAATATTCTGGGCCCTCAGTTTCCCACACCAGTGAGCTCGGGACAGACACAGCTGTAGGCTATTTGCGCAAGGGATAAGAAGCAGTGCTTGACTTGGACAGGAGCTCACCGGAGCAGAGTACCAACACCTCAAATGTTCTACTGTTTGAACTCCAGTTCCTCTTATACAATATTAGCTTAAAAGTATTGTGGAGTTCCTGCACCTAAATACAAACTTTACCAGCACCCAAAATGAGTACCAGAACCTATTTCTCTCCAAGTTAAGCACTAATAAGAAATAATCAGGTAGGCTTATTTTATTAAATTTCCACTGGATCAGAGCATGACATTTTTCCCTTTCACACTGAGTGGTTATCGAAAGGGAGAGAGCTGGAAAGATTTTACAACTACATTGAGGAACTATTGTCAATCTCAATGGATGTAAAAAYAGACTTAGTTTGTTTGCCGTTTGAGATGAAGAAAACATTACCTTGAGAAGCTCCACAGGTCATTAGTGGTGGTGTGTTAAGTCAATCAGAAATATTATCAGATCCCCAAATGGGCACACTTATATGCCTACAATGGCATGCATGCCAGGTAGCCTATAGGCCTAGACAAACAAAAGAAAATGACTAAATTGACAAAACTCGTAAAATGGAATGAAATAAACCAAACCTGTGTTGTATAGGTTGTGTCGCTCTGCAAACAATGTGTCCACTCTGATAATGAGAACGGTTAAAGGAATAATAATATATATTGAATGCATTAACAGAAATTACCATAACCAAACTCCATTACCTTTGATTCACAGAAGTGACAATCAAGAATACCTATCCACACTGATGCTTCTGGCATCTCATGGACATTGAGGTAATTGTGACACACGAGAGAGAGAGGTTTAATCTTAATCTGACGCTGTTGTTGTGTTGGTCACACTGATCAGCTGCTGCTCCCTCCCTGTGTCTGACTCTGCTGAGCTGACAGCTCTACATTCATTTCCATAGTCAGGTCACAGCCCTGCTGCTCTGCTCCATCACCCTGATTGAAGCTCTTTTGTCCTCACCAGTGTGTGTGTGTGTGTGTGTGTGTGTGTGTGTGTGTGTGTGTGTGTGTGTGTGTGGCAAGGCCTGATTTCAGCAGATGTCTGGTCGTGGCCTGTTCCTTGGCCATTCATGACTTTAGGGACCTCAGAGTAATTCAGTAAGTGTGAGCCTATTCAGACTAGCTGATGCTAGTACACTGAAATTACCTAATTTAACACAAACCTAGATRGMTTTKWGWKCYRGMWCWMAAAKCYAAGTGTATATCTTTTGACTTGATGTACTTTAATGGAATCTGTTGGGCTTCTGCTGAATGTGTTTTCTGCTGAAGCATTATTCAATACGCCTGCTCTGCCTGTAGAGGAAGTGACAGACAGCAAAGTCTGGAGAGAAAAAGAAAAAAAAGTCAGCCTAGTACAGACACTGGTCTTCTCCAAATCCACCCTGTGAGTCACACTGAACTGGAAGACAGCCACACATATGGAGAAGCCACTCCAAAACAAGCTTTCAAAAACACATGTTCCTCCATATGCCCTCTAGACAGTGGTTTCGGGAGAAAACAGTCTTTAGAAGTATTATTGGGTGTTTGTCAATATGCATACTACCATGCYCCGAGTGCATTATTCGAGGATGTTCTCGAGTATGTTCTTGTGAGGACAAGAGGGTGGAGAACGCATAAAACATTACATTTGAGAACAGTGGAGGCTGCTGAGGGGAGCACGCCTCATAGTAATGGCTGAAATGGAGTTAATGAAATGGTATCAACCACATGGAAAGCACATCTTTGATACCATTCCATTGACGCCATTCCAGCCATTACTATGAGCCGTMCTCCTMTCAGCAGCCTCCACTGTTTGAGCAGCACCTACTATATTACCTCACACTGCACCTCCCCATTTACTGAACCTTCTTCTAGCCAAGACAATGGCAACAATAGAGATGAAACAAGATATATGCAAAACAAAAGTTATACTTCATAATTATCAGCTAGCTATATGTGAATCATAATCTAGCTATCTAAAACGACCTAAAGCTAAGGTTATGCAAGGTAGATGTACATTGTTCGTAGGTAGCTAGCTAACCAGCTAGTTAGCCCTGTTGACTTACTACGGACTTATTCATTCACTGAACCTTCTTCCAGCCAGGAAAATAGCAATAAAGACTAAACATGATATACAGTACACAAAGCAAACATTTGACTTCATAACTATCAGTTAGCTACAATATTACGATTMAAATATAGCTAACCAGATAGTTCAACACGCAACAATGACCTAAAACTAATGTTATGCAAGTTAGGCATGTCAAATCGTTGTGGGTAGCTAGCTAAGAATTATTCATGGKAATCTGGCTAGCTAACAGTAGGAGCTAGCCAGTTAGCCCTATAGACTTACTATGATTTGGACTCATACTCCGACMCTGCTATACTCCAATTTGCGTGCTCGGAACACGGAAGTATGCATTTCGAGAAAACACCCAATGTTTTGCCTTTAGCTTAGTGACTTTGTGTTGTCAGTCTCTAAAGAGCAGTCTTTGCTCCTCTATAATTATTTTATATGAATCGATAATTCATATAAAATTGCTTTGCTCAAGGGTAAAAGGATATTTGAATACTGCGGAATCCTACAATGCTAACAATGTACTTCTGAGATCACGTTTGTGTTTCCACTTTCCCCTGTCCTGGCAAACCATATTGTCCTTATAGCACACCAACCAACACAACCAATTTCAGAGGAAACATTATTTCCCGAGTTGGTCCAAGTACAATAAAAACCCTAACCTGCTTAGTTTAATTCATTTTTTTGCGAGTGGAGAAATGCTGAGCTGTAAGGCACTTGTACACTTGTTTGGAAATGTGAAACTAAATAACATGTCAGTTTAACTTGTTATAGTTGTTGGCAGTGCACAGACAGACGGTCTCGATTCACAGGCACCACTTATGAATAAATCTGGAATAACATGATTAAATATTTATCCAGCTGACAAACTATGGYTACATCCCACTCCCAAATGGCACCATATTTCCTATAAGGAATAGGGTGCAATTTGGGATCTGCCTGCACACAGGTGAGCATTTCAACTGAGAACAAGAACAGGTCTTTGTAAATCAAAACACTATTACTGAGCTCAACGTAGTTCTACACACAGAGAATTACCCTGAATATGGAATGTCCTGACAGCTTGTCTTCTTCCTCAACAGACAAAAGCYATTGAACAGAGAGAAACTAGATGAAAAGTAACACCAGGCTGGGAGCAGTGTCAAACTCTCCTGTCCTTCTCTCAATTTGAATATTTAGAGACAGGGAAAGTAAATGTAAAGTTTTATCCAGAACAGGGATAGAGTATTAAAATGTCATGATGTGGAAAGCGAATGTTGAGTTGTGAACACAGGAGTTCTTCTCAGCCCACTGTTCTCTCCCCCGCTTTCTCATTTGCTTAACAATAAACATTCCTGGCAGCTCGGTTCTCCATGACCTGCGTCATGTTTGAAAACACAATTCTTGAAAACAAAAAGCAAGTGAGAAAATCTAACTTGAGAATCACAATTCTGTGTCTAAAGCCATATACGGCAGTGACTGGATCACTTAGCGATGGATATGTGAATGGCTGCTTCAAGAAACCGCGCATTGTATCCATTGTCATACCAAATTACTCTGGGCAATCAATCACGCTCAACTTCTGTAGTCTTTGCGTTGAGGAAAAAAGAAAAATTGTCAGATTGGCCAACAACACAAATATACCCCACCCCCATGGAACACCCCTAACCGCTCAGTCATACCCAACCCCTTCTCACTCACACTGGGTGTGTTCAAGCGGGCTGATTGTAGTTGAAAGTCGGTTAATATAGTCAGGGGAAGGGCATCTGCGACAGCCGAAAGTGAGACACTGTAGTGGTTTTCCAACAGCAAGGCTCAGATCAACATATACTACATGATCAAAAGTATGTGAACACCTGCTCGTTTAACATCTCATTCCAAAATCATGGGCATTAATATAGAGTTGGTCCCCCCTTTGCAGCCATAAAAGCCTCCACTCTTCTGGGAAGGTTTTCCACTAGATGTTGGAACATTGCAGGGGGGGACTTCCTTCCATTCAGCCACAAGAAAATTAGTRAGGTCGGGCACTGATGTTGGGCGATTAGGCCTGGCTCGCAGTCGGTGTTCCAATTCATCCCAAAAAGTGTTCAAGTTCTTACACACTGATCTCGACAAACTATTTCTGTCTGGACCTCGCTTTGTGCACGGGGACATTGCCATGCTGAAACAGGAAAGGGCCTTCCCCAAACTGTTGCCACAAAGTTGGAAACACAGAATCTTCTAGAATGTCACTGCATGCTGTAGCGTTAAGATTTCCCTTCAATGAAACTAAGGGTTTAACCCAATCCATGAAAAACAGCCCCAGACCATTATTMMTCCTCGTCMACCAWASTTTACARWTGGCATTATGCATTGGGGTGGATAGCGTTCTCCTGGCATCCGCCAAACTCAGATTCTTCCTTCAAGATGGTGAAGCGTGATTCATCACATTTCCACTGGTCCAGAGTCCAATGGCGGCGAGCATTACACTACTCCAGCCGACTCTTGGCATTGTGCATGGTGATCTTAGGCTTGTGTGCGACCGCTCGGCCACAGAAACCCATTTTATGAAGCGCCTGAYGAACAGTTATTGTGCTAACGTTGCTTCCAGAAGCAGTTTGGAACTTGGTAGTGAGTGTTGCAACCGAGGACAGAAGATTTTCAGCACTTGGCGGTCCTGTTCTGTGAGCGTGTGTGGCCTACCACTTCGCTGCTGAGCTGTTATTGCTCCTAGACGTTTCCACTTCACAATAACAACACTTACAGTTGACCGGGGCAGCTTAGCAGGGCAGAAATATGACAAACTGAAAGGTGGCATCCTATGACGTTGCCACTTTAAAAGTCWCTGAGCTCTTCAGTAAGGCCATTCTACTGCCAATGTTTGTCTACGAAGATTGCATGGCCGTGTGCTCGATTTTATACACCTGTCAGCAACGGTGTGGCTGAAATAGCCGAATAGCCGAACACACTGTAGTGTATCTAGCAACAATGACAAGAAGCTGCCACCTGGGGAATGTAGGTGGCTCGTTTCAGCTAGTTTCATCTTGTTCTTGTCCATGTCTTGTTTTGACTGATGTCACATCTATGGTAATATGGCTCAAATTCGCTGGCTAGCGAACCAAAAACTAACAATGTATTTGAGAGACAAGTGCTCATTGTGCAAATGTATTTATGTTTTCAATAAACATTAGAGACTAAATATTGTCTACATGTTGTCAACACTAAGCCAACCTAGTCAGTTTTGCCCCATAGTTGAGCATGCGTCTGTTTTGTTGCTAAACAAACAACCCGTCTATAGCCTGTCATGAAAATGATAAGCACTACAGAGTAATCCAAACCTAGCCATGAACACACCCAACAGAAACCAAGGTTTCAAGTGTTTCTGCCAACAGTTAGACCCAACAACCTAATTCTGTCAGATAGTGGGATATGCTTTTTATGTGGTCTGTCTGCATATGCCTAGTGCCTGTGCAGAATCCGAAGGCTTTACCCAGTCATATAGAATATCCATCTAGCCTATGGCTCTTGCTTTACCCATTGCCTGTCACCAAGGACATTGAACACTTACATAATGAATGTAGAGGTTAGCAGCACTCACAAATATAGTGCAGTGGCTATTTCTTATTTTTAGGCTATTTCTAAACAGCAGTGTCAAGGATAGAACAGCCCAAACAATTCACAAAAAAAGTATGGTAAATGCTTTGTTGGCTGAAATATTCTAGCTTTGTGGACAGCTAACAAAGCCTTTGTGAGACCAAAATATGTKTCCTTGAGGCTGATGTTACGAAATAAAAATGTAAGAAATTCTATAAATTTGAAAATGGCCCGACCAGCTTTATTCAATATGTGGAGCAGAAGCATTCACTAACAAAGCCTTTGTTGATGAGAAATATTGGTTGACAAAGTACCTAAACGATGGTTGTGTCAATTGATGTGAAATCTGTGTCGTTTCATCTGAAAAAACACAAGAAAGGATTGACACCCACCGTCTCATAGTTTATTATTTTGTAGACATTTACTGTATTGATTGAAAATAAGCATTTCGCTGCACCCGCCACAAAACCTGCTAAATTGTGTACACGACCAATAAAATTGTATTTGGGCTCAGATTGTTCTGAAATCATTTCTGCAAGAAACATAAGACTAGCATTTTTGCAACATTATTTTGTTGAAATAGAATTTTCTCTGGTAAATTAAGCTAAATGATTGCACCCAAATTGGCCATTTTAAATTAAAGGATTCATATAATATTCAATAAATATTAAAGTACATAATATCTGATTTGGATCAACAAAAATGTCTAACAATAGATATGTTTCCATCCAGTTGACGACAGATTTGTGAAAATTCAAAATCCGTATAAAAWAAAATTTGCACATTTTCCTACCAGTGGTGCATTTCCACCAAACGCGCTTGTTCTGGATAAAAATCAGTGCGTGATGACATGGTGTACACAATGTACTTTTCACTTAAATTCATGTACCTAATAAAAGTTACGTGTTTCCATTGTATTTTCAACTCTAATGTTTGTGTTAAATACTGTAGCAGGTGCTCTCTAGCCAACAGCTTGCATATACAGCAAGTAGGCTAGTTTACATGGATGAGATTACTATGGATAAAAGAGCAAGAATATTTTTGTCATACGGCATTCAAGCATCGATCATCATGTCACCAGAATAAGACCCTCGATATTTATAGGAAAGGAGTATCAAGCTCATCCCCGTGCACTTTCACCACCCTGTGAAGTTCATCATAACTTATTTCATCTGTAGCCTAATAAACAGCATGCTTTCCCGAGTCGTAGTGGGAGGACCACACACACCATATCACGTGACTCCAAAGTTACTTCGATATGATGGTTATTATATGGCGTTTCCACCGACATTTCTCACACAATTCATTTTACTGACACAAAAAGATCTCACCATGTAGAATCTGTCTGCATTACCGAAAATTCCTGTTTCCATCACAGCTGTTGTGATTTTATTAATACAGTATGATGTGGATGGAAACGTGGTTAATCAAATCAAACTTTGTCACATGCGCAAAATACAACAAGTATGGACCTAACCGTGAAATGCTTACTTACAAGCCCTTTACCAATAGTGCAGTTCAAGAAGAGTTAATAAAATATTTACCAAATAAAGCAAAAAAATATAAAAACACAATAACATAACAATAACGAGGCTATATACAGGGGGTACCGGTACCGAGTCAGTGTACAGGTACAGGTTAGAGGTAATTTGTACATGTAAGTAGGGGTGAAGTGACTATGTACAAAACAAATGGAAGGGGGGAGGTGTCAATGTAATAGTCCGATGGCCATTTGATTAGTTGTTCAGTAGTCTTATGGCTTGGGGGTAGAAGCTGTTAAGGAGCCTTTTGGTCCTAGACTTGGCGCTCCGGTACCGCTTGCCGTGCGGGTGACTGGACTTTTATGGGCTTTCCTCTGACACCRCCTATTATATAGGTCCTGGATTACTGGAAGCTTGGCCCCAGTGATGTACTGGGCCGTATGTACTACCCTCTGTAGTGCCTTACGGTCAGATGCTGAGCAGTTGTCATACCAGGCAGTGATGCAACCGGTCAGGATGCTCTCGATGGTGTGGCTGTAGAACTTTTTGAGGATCTGGGGATCCATGCCAAATCTTTTGTCTCCTGAGTGGGAAAAAGTTTTGTTGTGCCCTCTTCACGACTGTCTTGATGTGTTTGGACCATGATAGATCATTGGTGATGTGGACACCAAGGAACTTGAAACTCTCGACCAGCTCACTCGACCAGCTCACTACAGCCCGTTGATGTTAATGRGGGCCTGTTCGGACCACCTTTTCCTGTAGTCCACGATTAGTTTCTTTGTCTTGCTCACATTGAGGGAGAGGTTGTTGTCCTGGCACCACACTGCCAGTTCTCTGACCTCATCCTTATAGGATGTCTCGTCGTTGTTGGTGATCAGGCCTACCACTGTTGTGTCGTCAGCAAACTTAATGGTGTTGGAGTCATGTTTGGTCGTGGGTGAACAGGGAGTACAGAAGTGAACTAAGTACACACCCCTGAGGTGTTGAGTAATGAGTAAGACATGAGGATTCCAAAGAAATGGAATCCCCAATCCCAACAAGTATACAGAATCAGTTCTGTTTGCGTGCTAATATAAGTACCATTGACTTTTGGGCTGCCCCCCTCCAACATTTTTTTAAAGCTTGGTCGACCAAGAGTGGTCTATTTTTTTCGATCAATTGATTGGTAAAAAATGGAAACCGTGGATTTGTCAATATATAGACACACCCTATGTTTGAATAAAATGTAGGCTACTTTGTCTGATGCTGTAAGCGCAGCAATTAAAAAAGACACAAATTACTGAAGAGGGAGTCAGAGATTTATTTTTATTTAATTAGGCAAGCCACTTAAGAACAAAATCTTATTTACAATGATGGCCTACCCCGGCCAAACCCTAACGACGCTGGGCCAATTGTGCGCCGCCCTATGGTACTCCCAATCATGGCCAGCTGAAAAGAAATCAGTTCCCTACCCGACGGTACTCCTCCTCCTCCCGCTGCGGCTGGCCTTCGCAAATTCAGCCATTACGCTTTTGGAGTGCCAAGTTATCACGATTCAAATCTAAAAGTAACTTCTATTGCCATTGCCAAGAAGTACAAGTAGCCTACATAAAGCCAACAAATAAAAACATTGCAGCCCCCAAGTAGAAAATATCCTGGTAAAAATAAATATCCTATAAATCGCATTGGCTATGACTGGCCAGTCTGCAAGGAACTTGAAATGTTGTATCAACTATTAACTTGGGCCTGGCCTGAAGCTTGCACTAGCAAACTTGCAACATTGTATAAAGTATTCTGGGCCCTCAGTTTCCCATGCCAGTGAGCTCCTGACAAACAGACACAGTTTTAGGTTATTTGCGCAAGTGATAAGAAGTAATCAGGTAGGCCTTTTTTATTACATTTCCACCAGATCAGAGCATGACATTTTTCCCCCTTTCATGCTGAGTGGTTATCGAAAGGGAGAGAGCTGGAAAGATTTTTCAAATTGACAATAATTCCTCAGCCTTTTATAATGGATTTACTTGCTTTTTGAAGCAAATAAAAAATTACTTTGTCTTAACTCACCATCACTGTGGAGCTTCTCAATCAGAAATAGTGTCAGATACCCAAATGGGCACATTTATGAGCCTACATTTGCATGCAGGCCAGGTAGCCAAGCCCTAGTTCTAAGTGTAATCAGAGGTGACTGTCCTTACTCAAGATTGACAGGAGTGCTCCAAACAAAAGACAATGAATAAATGGAATGAAATAATACCAAAACTTTTTCCTCACAAGTGTAGCCTAGTTTGTGCCCTCTGCTTCACAACGTGTCCACTCCTACAATGACAACGATAAGAGTGTAGTAATAATAATAATAATAATACATTTAATGGATTAAAAGAAGTTACCGGAACCAAACAAACATTGGAGATTAGAAATTATGTACTACTGCTGATACTGGTGTGCCACCCTCATGGCCTCCGCAATGGATTAGTCCACTCAGAAAGGCGGAATTCAGACAGGTGTCTCGTGTGCCATAATTTTTTTTACATATATATTTGCCACTGCTCTACAAAACAAAATTATCCTGGTCGACCAACAGCCTATCGATCAAACAATCGACTAAATCGGGTAAGCCTTAATGGACTTGCATTGGATGTGTGACAAATGCTAAAAAGTTAGCATTTGAAACAATGGCCAGGTAAACAATACCAAAGCATGGGTTGCTGTTGTACCTTGTCCATAGACTACTTACAGGGTAAGAAAACCAATGTCATTTTGTAATTTACATCTCCCCGCAAAACCCCCCCACCTAATAACAGGAACACCACCATCTAGTGGTCAGAACCTGGTAATATCAGGAACTAGGATGGGACATAAACCTACCTTCATTGACTAATTTCTCTTAACAGGGGGAAAAAAACATACAATTCCCTAAGAATGCATTACATAGGATGAATAGAAACAATACTACGAGCCGCAGCTCCATACTACTTGTCAGACAGAGAGCTGATACTGTATGCTCGTTGATGGGCTGATACTGTATACAAATCAGATGTGTMCTAGATTTATTGAATATTATTTTTTTATTKAACCTTTATTTTATCTGGGAATCTTACTGAGACCAAGGTCTAACAGATGAGCCCTGAATTACATAAATTGCAGAAAATACCCAAATCAAAATAATACACACAAAACACATTCCTTGGTAATAAGGTCCTCAATCAGCTTTCTGAACTGCCCTAGAAACACCAAAACATTGTTTGTGGAACAAACCAAAAGCTGATTTACCTAATTCAGTAGACGTGTGGTAACTCATATGTCTAAAGCAGGGTTCCCCAACTGGCGGCCTGTGGGCCAAATTGTGGTTTTATTTGGCCTCCTAAGTTTTCTGGGCAATGAAAAACACACCACATACAGTGCATTCGGAAAGTATTCAGACCCCTTCCCTCTTTCCACATTTTGTTATGTTACAGCCTTATTTGAAGAATGGCGCCGGAGGGGATGGCTGTCGTTTTACGTGCTCCTAACCAACTGTGCTATTTTGTTAATTTTTCTGCATTGTGTGTAACTAATTTTGTACATATTGTTGCTGCTACTGTCACTTATGACCAAAAATAACTTCTGGACATGAGAACAGCGATTACCCACCTCGAACTGGACAAATACGATTTTTTTCTTTAACGAGTCCGACGCGAATTATATACTTATTTCTCAGGAACGGGCCCAAATCCCCGTAATTTGGAGAAAAGGGGAGTGGAGTTCGGGCTGCCTTCTGAGAATTCGGAGGAGAGTGATTGAACCCCCTCTACCAACAGTCCTATTAGCCAACGTGCAATCATTGGATAACAAAATGGATGAGCTCCGATCAAGGACATCCTACCAACGGGACAACTCTAATATCTTATGTTTTACTGAGTCGTGGCTGAATAACGACATGGATAACATACAGATGGCAGGGTTTTCGGTCCATCGGCAAGATAGAACAGCTGCCTATGGTAAGACAAGGGTTGGTGGTGTGTGTCTATTTGTAAATAACAGCTGGTGCACAAAATCTAATATTAAGGAAGTCTCGAGGTTTTGCTCACCTGAAGTAGAGTATACCATGATAGGCTGTGAAGTACACTATATACCAAGAGTTTATCTACAGTTGAAGTCGGAAGTTTACATACACTTAGGTTGGAGTCATTAAAACTCGTTTTTCAACCACTCCACCAATTTCTTGTTAACAAACTATAGTTTTGTTGGTTTAGTTGGTTAGGACATCTACTTTGTGCATGACACAAGTCATTTTCCAAMAATTGTTTACAGACAGATTATTTCACTGTATCACAATTCCAGTGGGTCAAAAGTTTACATACACTAAGTTGACTGTGCCAGCTTGGAAATTCCAGAAAATAATATCATGGCTTTATAAGCTTCTGATAGGCTAATTGACATMATTTAAGTCAATTGGAGGTGTACCTGTGGATGTATTTCAAGGTCTACCTTCAAACTCAGTGCCTCTTTTCTTGACATCATGGAAAAATCTAAAGAAATAAGCCAAGACCTTGGAGAAAAAAAATTGTAGACCTCCACAAGTCTGGTTCATCCTTGGGAGCAATTTCCAAACGCCTGATAGTACCACGTTCATCTGTACAAACAATAGTACGCAAGTATAAACACCATGGCGCCACGCAGCCGTCATACCGCTCAGGAAGGAGACTGTCTCCTAGAGATGAACGTACTTTTGTGTGAAAAGTGCAAATCAATCCCAGGACAACAGCAAAAGGACATTGTTTCCTCCAGCATCTTCACAGATACAAAAGTATCTATATCCACAGTAAAACGAGTCCTATATCGACACAACCTGAAAGGCCTCTCAGCAAGGAAKAAGCCACTGCTCCAAAACCACCACAAAAAAGCCTGACTATGGTTTGCAACTGCACATGGGGACAAAGATCGTACTTTTTGGAGAAATGTCCTCTGGTCTGATGAATGAAATAGAACTGTTTGGCCATAATGAGCATCATTATGTTTGGAGGAAAAAGGGGGACGCTTGCAAGCCGAAGAACACCATCCCAACCGTGAAGCACGGGGGTGGCAGCATCATGTTGTGGGGGTGCTTTGCTGCAGGAGGGACTAGTGCACTTCACTAAAATAGATGGCATCATGAGGTAGGAAAATTATGTGGATATATTGAAGCAACATCTCAWGWCATCAGTCAGGAAGTTAAAGCTTGGTTGCAAATGGGTCTTCCAAATTGACAATGACCCCAAGCATACTTCCAAAGTTGTGGCAAAATGGCTTAAGGACAACAAAGTCAAGGTATTGGAGTTGCCATCACAAAGCCCTGACCTCAATCCCATAAAAAAATGTGTGGGCAGAACTGAAAAAGCTTGTGCGAGCAAGGAGGCCTACAAACCTGACTCAGTTACACCAGCTCTGTCAGGAGGAATGGGCCAAAATTCACCCAACTTATTGTAGAAAGCTTGTGGAAGGCTACCCGACACGTTTGACCCAAGTTAAAGAATTTAAAGGCAATGCTACCAAATACTAATTGAGTGTATGTAAACTTCTGACCCACTGGGAATGTGATGAAAGAAATAAAAGCTGAAATAAATGATTCCCTCTACTATTATTCTGACATTTCACATTCTTAAAATAAAGTGGTGATCCTAACTGACCTAAGACAGGGCATTTTTACTAGGATTAAATGTCAGGAATTGTGAAAAACTGAGTTTAAATGTATTTGGCTAAGGTGTACGTAAGACTTCTGACTTCAACTGAATATTTTTCGTAGCTGTCTATATACCACCACAAACCAATGCTGGCACTAAGACGGCACTCAACGAGCTGTATAGGGCCCTAAGAAATCAGAAAAATGATCACCCAGAGGCGGCGCTCCTAGAAGCCGAGGACTTTAATGCAGGGAAACTGAAATCTGTTTCACCTCATTTCTGCCAGCATGTAGAATGTGCAACCAGAGGGGGAAAAAACAAAACTGGACCACCTTTACTCCACACACAGACAGCTACAAAGCTCTACCTCGCCCTCCATTTGGCAAATCTGACCATAACAAATCTGATTCCTGCTTATGGGGCGGCAGGTAGCCTAGTGGTTAGAGCGTTGGACTAGTAACCGTAAAGGTTGCGAGATCAAATCCCCGAGCTGACAAGGTAAAAATCTGTCGTTCTGCCCCCTGAACAAGGCAGTTAACCCACTGTTCCTAGGCCATCATTGAAAATAAGAATTTGTTCTTAACTGACTTGCCTAGTTAAATAAAGGTAAAATTACAAGCAAAAACTAAAGCAAGAAGTACCAGTGATTCACTCAATAAGGAAGTGGTCAGAGGACACAGAYGCTAAGCTAAAAGACTGTTTTGTTAGCACAGACTGGAATATGTTCTGGGGTTCTTCCAATGGCATTGAGGAGTACATAAGTCACTGGCTTCATCAATAAGTGCATCGATGACGTCGTCCCCACAGTGACCGTACGTACATACCCCAACCAGAAGCTATGGATTACAGGCAACATCCTCACTGATCTAAAGGGTAGAGCTGCCGGTTTCAAAGAGCGGGACACTAACCCGGACACAAGAAATCCCGCTATGCCCTCCAACAAACCGTCAAAGCATCAATACAGGACTAAGATTGAATCGTACTACACCGGCTCCGACGCTTGTCAGATGCGGCAGGGCTGTTGTGCGGTATGATCCACAGATGATGCAATCTCTATTGCACTCCACACTGCCCTTTCCCACCTGGACAAAATGAACACCTACATGAGAATGCTATTTATTGACTACAGCGCAGCGTTCAAAACCATAGTGCCCTCAAAGCTTATCACTAAGCTAAGGATCCTGGGACTAAACACCTCCCTCTSCAACTGGATCCTGGACCTGGACTTCCAGACGGGCCGCCCCCAGGTGGTAAGGGTAGGTAACAACACATCTGCCATGCTGAACCTCAACACAGGAGCCCCCCAGGGGTGCGTGCTCTGTCCCCTCCTGTACTCCCTGTTCACCCATGACTGCATGGCCAAGTACGACTCCAACACAATCATTAAGTTTGCTGACTACACAACAGTGGTAGGCCTGATCACTGACAATGATGAGACTGACCTCCTCCCTATAGGCTGAGACCTGGCAGTGTGGTGCCAGGATAACAACCTCTCCCTCAACGTGATTAAGACAAAGGAGATGATTGTGGACTACAGAAAAAGGAGGGCCGAGCACACCCCCATTCTCATTGACAGGGCTGTAGTGGAGTAGGTTGAGAGCTTCAAGTTCCTTGGTGTCCACATCACCAACAAACCATCATGGTCCAAACACACCAAGACAGTTGTGAAGAGGGCACGATAACGCCTATTCCCCCTTCCGAAGACTGAAAAGACTTGGCACAGGTCCTCACATGCTCAAAAAGTTCTACAGCTGCACCATCGAGAGCATCCTGACTGGTTGCATCACCGCCTGGTATGGCAACTGCTCGGCCTCTGACCGAAAGGCACTACAGAGGGTAGTGTGTACGGCCCAGTACACCAAGCTTCCTGCCATCCAGGACCTCTATACCAGTCGGTGTCATAGGAAGGCCCAAAAAATTGCCAAGGAMCCCAGCCACCCTAGTCATASATTGTTCTCTCTACTACTGCACGGCAAGCGGTACCGGAGCGCCTAGTTTAGGTCAAAAAGTCTTCTTAACATCTCTGGGATATTCGGGACGCTAGCGTCCCACCTCAACAACAGCAGGGCGCCAAAWTCAAAACAGAAATCCCATAATTAAAATTCCTCAAACATACAAGTATTTTACACCATTTTAAAAGATAAACTTGTTGTAAATCCAGCCACAGTGTCCGATTTCAAAAAGGCTWTACAACGAAAGCACACCAAACGATTATGTTAGGTCAGCACCTAGTCACAGAAAAACACAGCCATTTTTCCAACCAAAGAGAGGAGTCACAAAAAGCAGAAATAGAGATAAAATTAATCACTAACCTTTGATGATCTTCCTTAGATGACACTCATAAGACTTCATGTTACACAATACGTGCATGTTTTGTTCGATAAAGTTCATATTTATATCCAAAAATCTTAGTTTACATTGGCGCGATGTTCAGTAATGTTTTGCCTCCAAAACATCCGGTGATTTTGCAGAGAGCCACATCAATTTACAGAAATACTCATAATAAACATTGCTAAAAGAGACAATTGTTATGCATGGAATTATAGATAAACTTCTCCTTCATGCAACCGCTGTGTCAGATTTCAAAAAAACTTTACGGAAAAAGCACACCATGCAATAATCTGAGTACAGCGCTCAGACACCAAAACAAGCCATGTTGTGGAATCAACAGAAGTCAGAAATAGCATTATAAATATTCACTTACCTTTGATGATCTTCATCAGAATGCACTCCCAGGAATCCCAGTTCAACAATAAATGTTTGTTTTGTTCGATAAAGTCCATAATTTATGTCCAAATACCTCCTTTTTGTTCACGCGTTTAGTACACAAATCCAAACCCAGGAGGCGCGGGCAAGTCCAGGCGAAAGTTCAGACGAAAAGTCATATTACAGTTCGTAGAAACATGTCAAACGAAGTATAGAATCAATCTTTAGGATGTTTTTATCATAAATCTTCAATAATGTTTCAACTRGAGAATTCCTTTGTCTGTAGAAATGCAATGGAACGCAGCTAACGCTCACGGGAGCGCACGAGACTGAGCTCGTGGCACTCTGCCAGACCCCTGACTCAATCAGCTCTTATTCCCCCATCCTTCACAGTAGAAGTATCAAACAAGGTTCTAAAGACTGTTGACATGTTGTGGAAGCCTTAGGAAGTGCAATATGACCCCATAGACACTGTATATTCGATAGGCAAAGACTTGAAAAACTACAAACCTCAGATTTCCCACTCCCTGGTTGAATATTTTCACGGGTTTTTGCCTGCCATATGAGTTCTGTTATACCCACAGACATCATTCAAACAGTTTTAGAAACTTCAGAGGGTTTTCTATCCAAATCTACTAATTATATGCAYATTCTAGCTTKTAGGACTGAGTAGCAGGCAGTTTACTCTGGGCACMTTTTTATCCAAGCTACTCAACACTGCCCCCCAGTCCCAAAGAAGTTAACAGCTTCAACCCCCAAGCCATAAGACTCTTGAACAGTTAATCAAATGGCTACCCTGACTATTTGCATTGTCCCCACACCCCATTTTTACGCTGCTGCTACTCTGTTTATTATCCATGCATAGTCACTTTACCTCTACCTACATGTACATATTACCTCAATTACCTCAACTAACCCGTGCCCCTACACATTGACTCTGTACCGGTACTCCCTGTATATTAGCCTCGCTACTGTTAGTTTATTGTTGCTCATTAATTATTTGTTATATTTCTATTTTTCTTAACTGCATTGTTGGTTAAGAGCTTGTAAGTAAGCATTTCACTGTAAGGTCCACACCTGCTGTATTTGGCGCATGTGACATCAAATTGATTTATTCTAAAGTGGATTAAATATTAGGTCTGGTCTGGGCCAATTGAGGAAAGTCTCTGAATTAGCATATGAATCCTATAATTTAAAAATGGCCAATTTGTGTGGAATCAATTACCCTAATTTATCAGAGATCAAATTATATTTCAACAAAATTTTGCAGGAATGCTAATCTTGTCTCTTTCTAACTACAGATACAATCTGAGATGGTGGGCGTTGTGGATGGCTGAAATGACATGGAAAGACTCATCTTCAATTGGTTCACAGAACTCCATCCCTCTGTGCACATTGTGGAATGGCTCTGAGGAGGGTTTATTCCCTATGGTAGACTATAGGTTTGTAAGTGACATTATGGAAATTACGTATAGACCTATTCACATCTCAGCACAGTACACTGATAGGCATGGACCAGATGAGATCTACCCATGCAAAATAACATTACTCATTTATGAACCTATGACATATTACAGCAGAAAACGAGATCCTGTTTCTGATCATGTCCCTGCTTTCCTCTCCTCTAGTCATCCATTACAAGACACCCTACACAGGGATGCKTGTGCTGGAGAATTTGTGCTCTCTGTACATTGAAGGTATGTGTGGATGAGCCGTTCTCAGCTCTGCCCATCAGTGGACAAATGGAGCCCATCACCATTCCTCATACAGATGGGATGCTTTGTTTCCACGAGCCTACTCCGTAAATTGGATCGCGATTAAGATTAAACACGTTATGGCTTCATTAACTATAACCTTCTCATCTCTAGACTACATCGCCTATCCATCCGTTATAAAAAAAAACTCCCTGCACAATTTTAGAATTGGAAATCGAGATAATGACTATACTGTAACAAGGTAATTTTGCTATAGCAAAGCTTCAATTGAGAAGCTGAAAAATATATAAAATGATGCCTCGGGCAACAACTCGTGGGTTACAATGTCAACGTAGGCTACATGCGCCTCCAGCATCCATGGATGCATCAGCAGGCACGTAGAGTATGTTTGGTAGGCTAAGTAATCATTCCTTGTTAGTCAATTATCAGAAACACCACGTCTTGAATCGATACGTCTCCAATATTCTGTATCAAAGCATACAATTTGTATCTGGTAAACGGGTCATTCTGTAGTCAGTTATTTGCAACAGTGTATCTAACGTTAAATAGCCTAAATGGGCTTAGCCTAGGCTACATATTGATCTACCTACGTGAGTCCTTATCAATAATCGACTATTTAGACATTTTAGATGATAATGTGCTCTTTGGACTAATGTCTTCAGATAACTTATTTCGTTGTATTCGACAAGTGCTATGACGAGCTTTTTAGATCTCTATAGAGACACTACACATCCTCAACAAATAAGCGGATGCATTGTATGATCCAATAGACTACAATGTCGCCTATCACGCTTCCATGATAATTATCTGGAAATTGTATCACATTGTATCAAGTATAAAACTGTCACGTTTTCAACAGCTCACATGTGCCGATCCTATTCATTCGGTTCGCTTTGCATGTCCTATGCTATGACTCAAACAACTATGTTGACAAAAAAATATATACTGGACAAATCGACTTCACCGCGCGCGATGTCACAAATGGACCAAGTACCGAAAGAGAGCAATTGTCGAGTCTCTCTTTTGCTAGACAACATATCAGCCACTTCAACACAACTGGATATAAATGTCTGGCCATGGCACTCCCTAGTCCTAAACTATAGGCAACTGAGGCCATTTTCGTGCAAGTGACTTTTTATTCGTTCTCTCACCCGCTTTCTCGCCTGGTCATTTGCTTAACAATAAACATTCCTGGCAGCTCGGTTCCCATGACCTGCGCCATGTTTGAAAACACAATTATTGAAAACAAAAACCAAGTGAGAAAATCTAACTTGAGAATCATAATTCTGTGTCTAAAGCCATATACGGCAGTGTCTGCATCACTTACCGATGGACATGTGAATTCCTGCTCCAAGAAACATGACCAAAAATATGAAATAATAGCGTATTGTATCCATTGTCATAACAAATTACCCTGGGCAATTTCTCACCAACTTCTGTATTCTTTGCTTGGAGGAAAAAAATGGTCTGATTGCCAACAACGCGAAAATACCCCGCCCACATGGAACACCCCCAACCGCCCTTAACCCCTCTCTCATACCCAACCCCTTTCACACTGGGCGTGTTTAAGCTTGCAGAAAATCGGTGAATGAAGTCAGGGAAGGTGCATCTGCGACAGCCGAAAGTCGGACACTGTAGTGGTTTCCCAACAGCAAGGCTCAGATTAACATGGCAGTGTCAACATACACTACATGACCAAACGTATGTGGACACCTGCTCATCTAACATATCATTCCAAAATCATAGGCATTAATATGGAGTTGGTCCCCCCTTTGCTGCTATAATATAATACACTATTCTGGGAAGGCTTTCCACTAGAATGTTCCACTGGAACAGTGTGGGGATTTGCCTCCATTCAGCCACAAGAGCATTAGTGAGGTCGGGCACTGATGTTGGGCGATTAGGCCTGGCTCGCAGTCGGTGTTCCAATTCATCCCAAAGGTGTTCGATGGAGTTGAGGTCAGGGCTCTATGCAGGCCAGTCAAGTTCTTCCACACCGATCTCGACTAAACCATTTCTGTATGGATCTCGCTTTGTGTACAGGCACCACTTCTAAATTAATCATCTGGAAATAACATGATGAAATATTTATCCAGCTGACAAAATATGGCTGCATCCCACTCCTAAATTAAACCCTATTTCCTATATAGTGCAAGTCCTTTGACCAGGGCCCATAGGGCTCAGGCAGTAAATCTGCCTGCACACCCAGGTGAGCAATTCAGCTGAGAACAAGAATAGAAGGTCTTTGTAAATCAAAACACTATTACTGAGCTCAATGTAGTTCTACACACAGAGAATAAAACCTGAATATGGAATGTCCTGACAGCTTGTCTTTTTCCTCAAGAGACAAAAGCTTTTGAACAGAGAGAAACTAGAGTACAGAGCCTGATGAAAARTAACACCAGGCAGGGAGCAGTCAAACTATTCTGTCCTTCACTCTATTTTAATATTTAGAGACAAGGAAAGTTATTCTCAGCCTACCATTGAAGTGAAGGGGGAGAAGGCCAGATACATTACATAACCAGAGGTATGTGGACACCAGCTTGTCGTGTTCAATGGGGTTCAGGTCAGGGCTCTTTGCAGGCCAGTCAAGTTATTCCTCACCGATCTTGACAAACCATTTCTGTATGGAGCTCGTGTGGTGCACGGGGGCAGTGTAATGCTGAAACAGGAAAGGGCTTCCCCAAACTGTTGCCACAAAGTTGGAAGCACAGAATCGTCTAGAATGTCATTGTRTGCTGTAGTGTTAAGATTTCCTTTAAATGGAACTAAGGGTTTTAGCCCAAACCATGAAAAACAGCCCCAGACAATTATTACTCCTCCACCAAACTTTACAGCTGGCACTATGCCTTGGGACAGGTAATGTCATCCTGGCATCCGCCAAACCCAGATTTGTCCGTTGGACTGCCAGATGGTGAAGCGTGATTCATGCCTCCAGAGAACACATTTCCACTGCTCCAGAGTCCAATGGCGGCGAGCTTTACTCCCCTCCAGCCAACACTTGGCATTGCGCACAGCTCTAAAGAAATTTGACGACCTGACTTGTTGGAAGTCACTGAGAAAGTCACGGAGCTCTTCAGTAAGGCCATTCTACTGCCAATGTTTGTCTATGGAGGTTGAATGGCGTGTGCTCGATTTTATACACCTGTAAGCAACGAGTTTGGCTGAAATAGCTGAATCCACTAGTTCAAAGGGGTGTCAATACTTTTGTATATATAGTGTAGCTGCTATTGTTTGTAAAAGTTTCTGTATAAATGTCTAAATAAACTTTTCTATACCCCATATCACAAACTAACAAACTGAAAACATAATATGTGCACAATTAATTGGTTAGAGAGAGGTCTCAAATATAATTTTCAATTCTATCCCAATCATGTTGGTTCCTGTTTCAGTCCCGTTTATGTTCATGTTCGAGTGGGTCAAACAAAAACACCCTAATGATTGGTTGACAAATATTGCCTCCAACAATGCAAGTGAGGGCTGCATTCATGGTGCAGTTAGTGAGAATAGAGAGGAAGAGGTGAAGCGAGAGGGATAACTGGGCCCAAAATCTGTCTTCTCCAGCAGGTGGCGATTTTCCATATTTTTTTTATGGAGGTCAATGAGAGAGTGTCTAATTTGGTTAAAAGGGAATTTCAATCTGGGGGAATCTGGGYTTGTTTTCATCATGTCTGAGGCGCATCTACGTCATTGAGATAGATGTGTTTCACACATAATTGCCCAGAAGAAATGAAGTTCTGGGCTTCGCGCGCTGAATGATACACCCTATGACGGCTTCTAGTCTATTGATATGGGGGTGTGATCTGAAAATAAATGTAGTCCTGCTTTGTGGCATTGCGCAAAGCCTGAGACAACCAAGTGTGGGTAGGTCAAATCAAATGTTATTGGTCACATACACATATTTTGCAGATGCTAGTGTGGGTGTAGCAAAATTAATTACTAATTAGTGACCTTAAGTCATCAATCAAGGACAAGGGAGGAGTGAAAACCGCAGACACACTGCCCTCCGTAGAATGAATTTGACACCTGTGCTCTATGTGATATTGATAACACTATACGTTTTAGTGTGAGTAGATAGGTTGTCCTAGTTAAATATACAAGCTGACACATTATTTCTAGTCTCTGAAAGACTACAACTCGTGTGGGGCGGTGCTTGGTGCTCTGGCCWCATCCTCACCCAAGGCAGGCTTTTTAAAAAGGGAGGCGGACATTAACAACACAATCCTTTGGGCAAAACTGAAAGAACTGACCAGACAGCAATGGCGTCAAGTGATTCCACTCAACGAATTTGACGTTCGACCATTTTTTGATATTCTATTAGCTACATGGTGACATTCAACCATTGATGTTTCAACCGGAATATAGGAAAGAGGATTAGAAAGAAATACTTGGATTTAGCTATATCCGATGCCAGCACCAAGAGGGCAGATGACAAATACGGAGGCTAGCTAAGTAAGTTATTTGTCCTGCAAGCCACCTAGCTAGTTAGTTCACTTTAGTGTTTCTACTGAACCCTATTTTGTGTATTGCTGGCTAACATACTGTGTTTCAGTGGAGAAAAAAATGTGTTTGCTAACTTAGATAGCTAGCTAGGTAGCTTGCTAGTCTAGCTAGCTAAGTTAGCTAAACAACTACAGGTAACTATATATGACWAAAAATAGAAGAGGTTGTACAATCTGAGCTCTATTGTATTTCGATAGGAAACTTATTTTTAGTCGTAGATATGGCTATTAAACAGCAAGCTACAACGTTACAACCAGCTACCTAAAGCTAGGTTTACCAACAAACATTAGCACATGACTGGAGTTGGCTGGTTAGTTAGCCTGGCGCCTGCTAACTTATGTGCCATGCCTCACGTTTAACTTGTTAGCAAACGTTTAACATCAGCAACTGTAAATCTACTAGCTAGTTATGTAACATAATTGCCGAGTTTTGAGATTGAAATGCATCCACGGTCATAATCATAACCAATATTGTTCTAAATTAAATCTCGTGCCTGTTTAACTTGTCTACTCTAATGTTGAGGGTTATGCTGGTACAGTTCAACGGTTGTTCAAACTGAACACTTGAGTATAATTTATTCTATCTTTTTGGTGGTGGCAGCATCATGCAGTGGGGATGTTTTTCAGTGGTAGGGACTGGGAGACTAGTCAGGATTGAGGGGAAAGATGAACGGAGCAAGGTACTGAGAGATACTTGAAGAAAACCTACTCCAGAGCGCTCAGGACATCAAACTGTGGCGAAGGTTCACCTTCCAACAGGACAACGACCCTAAGCACACAGCCAAGACAACGCAGGAGTGGCTTCGGGACAAGTCTCTGAATATCCCCTAGTGGCCCAGCCAGAACCAGATTGAACATCTCTGGAGAGACCTGAAAATAGCTGTGCAATGACGCTCTCCATCCAACCTTAGAGCTTGAGAGSATCTGCAGAGAAGAACGGGAGAAACTCTCCAAATACAGGTGTGCCAAGCTTGTAGCGTCATACCCAAGAAGACTCGAGGCTGTAATCGCTGCCAAAGGTGCTTCAACAAAGTACTGAGTAAAAGGGTCTGAATACCTATGTAAATGTGATATTTCAGTAACAAAATATATAATAAACTTGCAACATAAAAAAAAGAAAAAAAGTTTTTGCTTTGTCATTGAGGTAGTGTGTAGATTGATGAGGATTTTTAAAATCCATTTTAGAATAAGGCCGTAACGTAGCAAAATCTGGAAAAATGCACTGTAAATCGACAATTCTATTTTTAGTGTTTCAGGACAAGGGTGGAATAGATGGCTAGCAGATTGAGTTACTCTTATTTGCTAATATTAGCTAACGTTAGTCAATTATAGAACAAACAAATATTTACTCTGCTGAAGGTAGCTACCAGTGACTACATGGCAAAGGCAAAATTGATTGACAGTGTATAGCCAAAAGATAGCTAGCTATATGATTTACAGGACTGTAACGTTAGCTAGCTAATTAACTTAGTCCAGCTAGGCTAGCAAGCTAGCTAACGTTACCTCTAATYGAAAATCTTCTGTTTTTTTGTGAAGGAAAAATGGTATCATCACTTCTCAGCTGTCGTCGAAATGGATTCCCCATCCGTTCAGCCTGAAAATCCGTCTAGACTTTGGTCACCGGAAGCATCATTCTTGATAGTCGTAGCATTGGGCAGGGATGCAAACTAGTCACCTTTTGGCGAAATTCGCCGTTTTGAATCCAAAATAGGTGACCTACGTGATTCGTGTAAACCCGATGAGAAAAGTTTGGTGGGGTGGGGGGGGCTTTGGATCACTACTGGCTGTATGCGAATGATTGATGCGCTTTTGGAGCAATACTGGCTGTATCCAAGGCTCAGCCAATCGTTCGTGTAACAGTATAACTTTAGTACCGTCCCCTCGCCCCGACACGGGCACGAACCAGGGACCCTCTGCACACATCAACAACTGACACCCACGAAGCGTCGTTACCCATCGCTCCACAAAATCCGCGGCCCTTGCAGAGCAAGGTGCAACACTACTTCTAGGTTTCAGAGCAAGTGACGTAACTGATTGAAACGCTACTAGCGCGTACCCGCTAACTAGCTAGCCATTTCACATCCGTTACACTCACCCCCCTTTCAACCTCCTCCTTTTCCGCAGCAACCAGTGATCCGGGTCACGGCACCAATGTAACAGTATAACTTTAGTACCGTCCCCTCGCCCCGACACGGGCGCGAACCAGGGACCCTCTGCACACATCAACAACTGACACCCACGAAGCGTCGTTACCCATCGCTCCACAAAAGCCGCGGCCCTTGCAGAGCAAGGTGCAACACTACTTCTAGGTTTCAGAGCAAGTGACGTAACTGATTGAAACGCTACTAGCGCGTACCCGCTAACTAGCTAGCCATTTCACATCCGTTACATTCGCATAACAACAGAATGCAGCACTCGGCTGGAGAGAGAAGAGACAACCAATGTGCTAGTTACAGCAACAGCGCGCACTGAGCAGAGAGCAGAGAGTTGAATGGCAGTTTACCAGCTACAGCAACGTGTCCCCAGAACGATAATGATGAGGTAGGTGAGAAGCCTAACCACAGAGACTGGGGTGAGAAGGTGATGAAGCGTACTTCATGAGCTGTAACCGAAAAACAACTGCCATTTGGGAAGGTTGAGGTGAGGGAGAAAGTGTGGTGGAACAAGTATTGTTAGCATTGTTAAGTATTGTAACGACCCTGGGTTTATAAGTGCGGCTATCGACTCTGCCGCTCGAGCATGCTTTTGGGGCACATTCGATAGCGCGCTGGACTTCGGGCTAGAAGGTTGAGGGTTCGAGACCTGCTCCCTGCCTGTTTCATTACAGTGTCTTGCTACAATAGCTGGATCGAATTCTCCGTTAGCTAGCCAGAGAAATGTAGAGCAACATTAGCCAATTTAACTGATCAAATACTTGACTTTATGGTGTGAAAATCAGCTGGCTCAGTCAGCTAAGGTCAGASGGCTAACGTTACAACATCAGGTTAACTAACATTAGTAACCTAACCATTTGCTATAGTATTAACTGGTATACGACTCCTTGCCAAGTTATAACGCGTTAGTTGATTACAGGACCCTTTAATCTGTGTGAAATGTTAACAAGTTAACTAGAGTACTATCTGTGAACTGATGTTTTCCCTCTACAGTATGTGGTTAATTTTTTGAATTAAAGAATTAGGTGAAAATGAGGCGTTGCTTGTTAAACAAGTGGATTCAGGGATCAAGTGTAGTTGGAGCTGTGCCTGGCTTAAACTGGAAGCCACTATAGAGTTGGAAGGAATACCACACTTTCCTGCTCTCACTTTTTCATTAGTGGATAAAAAGGGGTATGCCAGGTGTACTCTCTGCCTGAAAGAGATCAATTATGCCAACAAAGGGTATCATGCTGTGCTGGCACATTGTAGAATAGATGTCCACAGGCAGAAAGTGTACGATGTAATAATGTGCAGTGGAGCCCAAATATATTGTTTTTGTTGTGTTGAACTTGACAGTAACACGTGAGTGAGAAGGGATTATTACATTTTTATTTACGTTATTTTTGCACACATGTAGCCTTGTGCACTTGATYGACGTCTACTATAGTGGCCACTATAATAGAGCAAAAATAGAATGCCTGTTTGTTTCATTCTATTTCTACTTTAAGATGTGAACAAAACAAGTGCAATATTTAGATGTGTGTGTGTGTGTTCACACGCGTTCTATTATAAACTTTATAGCAGAGTTGTGCATGCTACATCTACCAATGCTAAAGTCATAAACCCCCACAATTTCTCTTCATAAAATGTGATTTTAAACCTAACCTTAACCACACTGCTTATGCCTAACCCTAACCTTAAATTAAGTCCATAAAACACATTCTTGTTTTCATGAGTTTTTACGATATAGCCAATTTTGACCTTGTGGCTGTGGTAACTAGTGACAACCAGGACAGGGTTAATTGAAAATACTGTTGGCTGTTAAACCCGGTTAAAAACAATRTACAGTAAGTGTATATTTTGCATTAGTGAAATTATTTTATGTAATATGAAAGTAAAGGGCTTTATGTTTCTAGAACCGTATTCCACTTGATTAACAATTAACTTTTAGATGGAGTATTTGGCTGTTTTGGCTGCCAAGGCCAGTCCTCAGACAATGGTAGGCTTGCCTAGACTCCGTAACAGTAGGCTACATTCTTGGGCTAATGTAGCCTATTTAAAGGACATCACGCTGCTTGCTAAGCAAGTACCACTTCTTCCTGATTCAGCTCACCCAAAGGCTCAAACCCAGGACCTCTGCCTTGCTAGCACACGTGACCGCCCTCCTGAAGCGTCTTCCCAGTCATCGCCACCACTTCAGGCTGAGGAGTAAGTGTCACACATCCCCATGTGCTACACCTATGTGGCATACATATTGTAGCGAGATGCAGGGAAGCGAACCCGGGTCGCTGGTGTGAAATGCAAAAACCCTATTCATCGCACCAATCGGGTTAACCCACTTGGTGGGAATTGTAAAGTGGCTCAAATAGCAGGATCGCTACACTGCCCCCTCCGAACCGCGTGCTTTGACTACTCAGCTCCCTTACACGACGGGTCATGCGTTCTGATGGCCATTCCATTTCTGACACCAGTGTATCGAACGACAGGGCAGGGAAGTAAACCCAGGTTGGTGGCGTGAAATGCAAACACCGTATGCATGGCACCAATAGGGTTAACACACTTGCTGGGAATTATAATGTGGATATTGTGAGGATAGCTACAATATAATCAATATCAAGACTTCAACATTGAATTATGATTTGTCCCACCTACCACTGGGTGTATGGGTCCACATACAAAGATAGATAGCTAGCAATCTGACACTGTCCCCCTCAACCCTTCCCTGTGGCAGAATAGATTGATGACAGGACATTCTCTCTGGTCTATTTGTCAACAGGCCTTGTCCTTGCTGTCTAGCCTAGCCTGTGTGTTGTAGTGGATTGGACGCACTACACCAAATTCCCCCCAGGCCTTGCCGCCCCAAAAACGGGGATCAATGTGGAATGCTGCCCTTTTGAGTTGGGCAACACGGCTTCCTGTTTATTTGACTGCTGAGTAGACTGACCCTTTAGACACGTGACAAACTCATTCCATGGAGGGCCAAGTGTCTGCAGATTTTCGCTCCTCCATTGTACTTGATTTATTACTTAAGGTCACTGATTGGAACTCCCCTCACCTGGTTGTTTAGGTCTTAATTGAAAGGAAAACCCCAAAAAACAGCAGACACTACCCACTGGGCACAGACGTCAATTCAACATCTATTCTACAGTAATTTCATTAAATGATGGAGAAAACACACACTGCCGCATGAGAAACTGGCCTCCTCTGTCACAGGTGAAATAAGGTAAGCTGCCCCTGACTCCCAAGTCAATGCACTTCTTGAACCGGATATGACTACTATGGATGCTATTGATTTTATGAGGGATGAAAGATCCAATTTGAGAAACACGGCATTCGGTCTAACGGTTGTCTCGCGCCGAACTGCGCATGTGCAAAAAAGGCACTCCTTTGATATAAAGCTGTTTTTGACATGAAAACGTTTCAGTTTGCCACTTTCACAAGGTTGGAGTATAACATGTTCAACTACTTAAGACATTGGCTGAAATCTAAGTTGTGCCTTTACATTTACAGAAAATTAACAACCTATGGAGGAACTTCTCATTGCCTTCTCAAACCCCAGCTTGGTCTGTTTCGCAAGTGTTCCCGGAAGTCTCGCGATGTTTCGCCTCTGCGTTTAATCCGTGTTGAAGTTGACATTTAAAATGGGTAAGGGTTAAGATTTGGCGTTAAGGTTTAGGGTATGGATGTCCCAAGGATCACAGGGAGCACTGACCCTCTGTGTTTAGAAACGTTGTTACAGTAAGTTTTAAATTGTACTTAACTCTGTGTGTATAACTTATTTACATTGAATATATTGTAATTGAAAATGAATTTTAAATGAAAAAGGTAAATTCAAAAGTGCATCCTGTTCTTCATGAAGAGAGAAAGGCTCTCACAGAAATCCAGCTTTGTCGAGAGCAGTGGACAACAACTGGTCGATTGCGATCGACTTCTGTAAAAAAGTCAAAACTTGTGTTCCTATTTCTTTTATTTATTTGTCTTTCACTGTTGGCGGTAGGTGCACCTGATTCAGCTCTCTCGCATGGCGGGTAGGCGGTGTGCTCTCATTTTGAGCCATTTCATATGTCCTCAGCTACAAACTGCCTTCCCAGCGGCCCGGGGGAGTAAATCAAGTACACTATAGGTCTACCACTGGCCAATCGGTTGGCTCAGATTATCGTGTCTGCAGTAATGTTGCAGTCATAAAAGAACGCTACAGCAAAATTGCTACTGTGAGATTTGAAAACTTTTAAAACCATGACTAGAAAGAGACTGTCAACGGATAAAAGAGCTGCAGTTTTTATAAGTTAGGTCATGTTTAAGTTTACTCAGTACTGTCAACATTCTATTAAACACTTTTATATACCGTAAAATGGGCGACCTCCGTACTTCCATTTGCACTTACACTACAACCAGCATTGCAGCTGCAATGAATAAATAGGAAAGTATATCGATAGGCTTGCGTTATTATTAGAAGGGTCTTTTAATATTGAAGAATATTTAACTTTCTCTGGTCATAGAAGTAACATTAATTTGTGCATGAGGCACACCATCAGCTGGAAGACGGTGTCCCTTTTTGGTCAGCGGAGGAAGGGAAGGAAGGGGGGCTGAGACTAACCATCAGATGCACGCTCCAACAGCCCAGTAAAAGAAAAAAGCAAATCACTCAGTTGTACTTCACAAGTAATACAACAACTGATCTATTACCGGTGTGATCATATAGCCTACCTCAAATGTTGACATAGAAAAAAAAAAATATGGTGTGAGAAGAACAATGCATTGGCAGGGCAATTCAAGCAAAGCCGACATGCGGTGATAATGTTTTGTACCTATAGCCTACTGCACAAACCTCATTACTACAGTACTGTTTTTAAATTGGTTAATGTTGCATACGCTTACTTTTTTCATGTAAAAAATAAAAAGTAGATCTCGGCTTGCATTTTGACTCAAAGTGTTCGACTCAAAAAAGGTTGGGGACCACTGGTCTAGAGGACAATAATGTACAAAGCAGCGCTGTGTGTGCCACAACCATCAAGGCTATAAGGGCACAGGGCGAGACCCAGATGCAGATGGTTCGAGTCTCTGTAGCCCCGAATCCATCTGAACATTCCCTTTAGCGATGATGTATCCCAGAAAGGAGATAGTGGAGCGGTGGAACTCACACTTCTCAGCTTTTACAAACAACTGATTTTCCAGGAGGAACTGAAGGACCTGTCAAACATGGAGAGTGTTCCTGGGCAGAACGAGAGAGAACCAGGATGTCAGAGGTAGACAAAAACAAAATGATTCAACATGTCCCGGAGTACATCGTTGACCAGGGCCTGGAAGACACCGGGCGCGTTGGTGACTCCAAACGGCATGACCAGGTACTCAGTGTCCACTGGCAGTGTTGCAAGCCGTCTTCCAATCATCTGCTTCGTGTATCTTCACAAGGTGGTAGGCATTCTRAAGGTCCAGTTTAGAAAAGATGGTAGCCCCCTGGAGAGGTTCCAAAGCCAAGGAGAGGAGTGGTAGAGGATACCAATTTTTTCATTGTAATGTCATTGAGACCCTGGTAATCAATGCATGGACGCAGGGTCTTGAACTTCTTCCCCACAAAGAAGAATCCTGCACCAGCAAGAGAGGCAGAAGGACGAACACTCCCAACAGCCAGAGAGTCCTCAATGTACTCCTCCATGGCCTTGGTCTCAGGACCAGACAGGGAATATAGCCAGCCTCGAGGCGGTGTGGTGCCCGGGAGGAGGTCAGGACGATGTGGAGGAAGGGAGGTAGCACGAGCCTTGCTGAAAGCCTCCAGGAKGTCATGGTACTCTGCACGAATGGCAGAGCGATCTGGGGCCGTACTCAATCCTGGAGGCAGATGTTCCGGGGAAGGCTGTGCCGCCTTCAGGCAATGTGAATGGCAGAATGGGCTCCAACCCAGGATGGAACCCGGGGTCCAGTCAATATCGGGGTTGTGCTTCTGGAGCCAAGAAAAGCCCAAAACAATAGTGATGTGGGGAGACTCAATGAGAAGCTGTATTGACTCACTGTGGTTTCCAGATACCCGCATATTAATCCATGGGAACGGAGAGGAGTTGAGTAGGGATACTTAGTTCCGATACCAGGGTAGCKYCMATGAAACGCATCTGCACCAGAGTCAATGAGCACCCGGAGAGACTTAGGCTGGTCTCCCCACAGCAAGATCACATAAAAAGGGAGTTTGGGTAATGAGAATTAGAGGTTTCCCAGTCAGGCTCACCAGTGTACTTGTACCTACTAAGGATTCAGGTCTCTTCATTGGGCAGTGGTTATGTAATGCCCTACAGCACCACAATACGGACAACAATTAGAGCTTAGCCTGCGTGAACGTTCCCTAGGCGATGATCTAGCTCTTCCCAGTTGCATAGGTTCCGGTGTATCCGGCTCACCCGTCATCGATGATTCTCGAGGGAGCTCGGGTGGCCTCGGATCCTCTCGGAAAACAGCCTTCGGGGACTTCCGGATTCCTTCGGAGGTGAGTGAGCCGCAGCGGATGGATGAGTGGAACCTAGGCCAGACCTCCTCTCACTCCTGCGTTCCCATAGACGTCCATCAATCCTGATGGTGAGGACGATGAGGGAATCGAGGTCCACCGGAAACTCCCGAGCAGCTAGCTCATCTTTTATCACCTCTGATAATCCGTGAAGGAAGGTATCGAATAGGGACTCCAGATTCCAGACACTCTCGGCGGCCAACGTGTGAAAGTCTTGACGTAATTCAAGTAGTTTTCAGGCCACCTCTCTCCCGGATACCGGAGAATCGAAAACCTTCCTCACCTCTGTCATGAAGTCTTCCAAATCACGACAAATAGCGGATTCTTGCTCCCAAACTGCTGTAGCCCAGGAGAGCACCCTTCCCGACATTAGCGTAATAATATACACTATCTTCAACCGATCCGAAGGGAACGAAGATGGCTGCAGCTCAAAAATGAGGGACAACTGAGAAAGAAAACCCCAGCAGGTTCCGGGATCCCCAGAATATCGCTCCGAAGTTCTCGGGGAGCCGGGGTAGGCTGTACAAACCCACCACTAATAGTTAAAAAGTTACTGGGGGGGGGGGGGGGGGCGTCTCAGAGGTGGCAGRCTGTCTATGAGCTAACTCCCTGATTTGCTCCATAATAGCATTGAACCCTTAGTCGTGGCGTTCCGTCGAAACGAAACCCTTCCAAAAGGTCCAGCAGTAGCTCCTCATGCCTCCCAATGGTGGCTCCCTACAGGGAGACAGCGTGGC
This sequence comes from Salvelinus sp. IW2-2015, assembly GCF_002910315.2. Lineage (NCBI taxonomy): Eukaryota > Metazoa > Chordata > Actinopteri > Salmoniformes > Salmonidae > Salvelinus > Salvelinus sp. IW2-2015. The sequence goes on from NC_036871.1 coordinate 23,484,859, forward strand.
GGAGCTGGTCCAAGTCTGCTGGGTCTGTCATGGCCAGTTCATACTATAAGGGCACAGGGCGAGACCCAGATGCAGACACGGGAGGCAGATGATTCGAGTCTATGATATTTATTATAATCTAAGGTGCAAGAGAATGGTCGTGGACAGGCAAAATATCATAAACAAGGTCAGAGTCCAGGAGGTACAGAGTGGCAGGTAGGCTCGAGGTCAGGGCAGGCAGTATGGTCAAGCAGGCTGGTTCAGAGTCAAGGCAGGCAAGGGTCAAAACCGGGAGGACTAGCAAAAGAGATAAGAAAAAGCAGGAGCACGGAAAAACACGCTGGTTGATTTGACAGACAAGTCAAACTGGCAACAGACAAACGGAACACCTGAATAAATACCCATGGACTAATGGGGATAACGGGTGACACCTAGAGGTGGGTGGAGACAATCACAAAGACAGGTGAAACTGATCAGGGCTTGGCAGTTTTAGATTCAGGGAAACAATGACACATTCAGAGAAAACACTGTTTACAAATAAGAAGAACATCTATATTATAAAATGACTGTGGTCAATGAATAATTCAAAACAGAAAAATAGAAGTCTTCAACTTGCACTGAGGTGGTACTGTATCATTGCACATGTAAGAAACACCTAGTCAGTCATCCAGKAAGACCGATTTGATAACCCTTTGAGCAACAAACCAGAAATATTTCTCAAATGTCACCACCCAGATTTATGAAGCTGTATCAGCGCTCATATCAAATTATGCTGAGGTGTTTTATTTTTTGAGGTTCACGTCCCAGTCCAACTTTCAACAAAACTATCTGTAAAGTGAGATGGTGTGCTACCATCTAGTGCACATTTGGTGTAAATGCATTTATTGACCCACATTAAATTAAGCTCCACATTAAATTAATAGCCAAGTCTTAAAAAAAAAAACATTTATTCAATGAGTACATAGTATTTCTCTGAATCACTGTAACAGCCATTCAAATATCTAGTTCTCAATCATAGATTTGTTGAAAGTACATCTACAGTAAGTCAATTAGCGGAATACTGTACAAAAACAACTATTTCATGGTGATAGCGCAGGCAGATTGAACAACAGCATATATATATATATATATATATATATACACACTGTTCAATTTCATTTAATTTTCAAAGTGAAACTATGTGCTGCCACATTTTAAGATTATGTGCTGTTACAGTATAAATAAAATACGAAACATAGAATTCAACTTAAATACTAAGACAAAGTCGCTCGCAACAGAAAAACCCTTAATTGTCAGACAAAAAGCCTTCATGGATATGGAAACCCCATACTATTCAAATAAACTCAAAGTGCATCTAAATGACTTCAAGGCTTGAGGGAGCAACACATGGTTCCCTTGTCTGAATAGATCCTGGTATTTCATTATTCTTTTTTTATCACGGGAAACAGAAAAGACCAGTCGTCCTAATTTCATCATATTGTTTTGGGGTCTGATACAGTAAACCACAAAAGGTTAGAATGGTTGCTGTCTCTATGCAAACTACTCTACTCGGCACTTAAGAATAAGACTCGAATGAGCAAACCAACAAAAATAAACTGTGTGTTAAAGGCTACTCCTGCAGAAACAATGTGGGTTAGTCGGTTGGTTGCTGATCACCAGTTCTTTGGCATTCCTTCTTCAGTCAAATTGAAACACAATGAATTGGAGTGATGCAGTGCTATTGACAGGAAGCAATTTACATTATATTTACACCTTTCTTAAAGAAACAGTAAACATACATTAGTGACCAGTGCAATGCAGTGATGCTGTGTTGATGGGAGTTTAATAATGAGAGGTGAATGAACAGGGGGAGTTTCATCTGTGGTCAGTATGAAGCTGCGCTGTCTTTTTGTGGTAGTGAGGTGAGTGCTGTGTTGTGTGATAGCGCCTCATGTAGTCCAGCACATAGCTGCTCTATGTTAATAGGAGACGTATGTGTGTGTGTGTGTGTGTGTGTGTGTGTGTGTGTGTTTGTGAGAGAGAGTGTATACTAGATGTATGTGTGTTGAGGTTAATTAGACCTCCTGTGGTCAATGTAGCTGTTCTCAATACACAGCACTATGAAATGGTTGGAGCAGCTGCGGGTGTGTTGGCCCAGAAGTCTGCCTGTCTGGAGGAGCGAGGCCTGGCCCGTCACCGCCATGTCACCCGCCCGCCACGCCTCACAGTAGTTAGTGGTCATACGGATGCCCACCGTACTGGAGCCATGCCACACCAGCTTCTGAGGCCTGCATTCACAGAAAACACACACCGAGAGTTAAACACAGATCTATGCCATTCTACATTTCCAGACACTCCTATCCAGAGTGACTTGCATCAATGTTCACCTAAATAGCCCAATCTGTAATTGTTCTCTGTATGTGTTTTAAGGGGTCAGCCAAAGCTGGTCACTCACCAAGTAGGGTCCGTCATGACGTTCCGTCCTTCAAAGGAGTAGATGGGGATGGATGGGTCAAACACGCCTCCGTTCCCAGAGAAGATGTTCATCCAGCTGCTATAGATCACCTCTCCCTGTGGAAAAGATGTGGTTAAAGCCACATTTACAGTCACAGACTTCCTGTAGTTCAGAAAGGAAACACCACGTAGAAATATATTTAACTATTTATTAAAGAATGAATAATGCAAATCTTGGTAATATAGGCTCTGCTCCTTCAGGGTAGCTCACTGTCCAAGCAAAGTATCAATATATAAAATGACCTACAAGCAGGTAGTGCGTATGGCTATACCAATTCCCTAGCAGGAAAACAGAACCTAACATGTGGGAGCAAAAGAAGCATACTAGCAGCAGCAGGATGTGTGAGCAGAACCGGTCAGATGAAATAGACCGCCAAATAAGGTAAGCGTGATTGTTACTAGCATCTAATTGGTGCAATCTCAGCTGACGCATCAGCTAGCCGGTTTTCGGGTTCCATTTCTGAACTGGCTTCACTTTATTTTCAACAACCGCATCATAACCAAAAAACTCAGGACCTATCAGTCCATTGCTTATGTTTTAGTTGTCATAAGAGACAACAACTGTACCTTGAGGTTGATGACGGGCATGTTGTAGCGGTCTCCCTTCTTGACGATGGTGGCCAGGTCCTGGAGGTGTGAGGACAAGAAGGCTCTGTAGGTGGCAGTGAGACCCATGGCTCGGGCCTGCTGGTAGCACTGGAAGTCTGCCCCCCGGATGCCACGCATGTCCCCAGAGAACGGAGCATTCAGGGCCACCAGGTGCAGCTGAGGGGGGCAAAAGTCAATGGAAGTAACCATAGACAACACAGCTCAAGCTAGTCCAAGGTGACTGTGCAACTGAGAGGTATAAATGTGCAACAGAGGTATAAATTCCACCTTACCGCTGGTACTGAGTGTACTGTATGAGGTAGGACATTATAGTTGGGCACGTAGCTAGTTCCAACTAGTTCCTAAAAAAAACACAAGCGCAGATTGACACTGAATAATGAAATCATAAATGAAACATTCATAACAAACTGTGAAGAGAGCAGATATAATGCGCAGTGTAACCACAGTACCTGGCTCTGTGGCCTGTGGGGTCTGGTGCGATCTCCTGGTCTGCTCAGGGCCTGGGACACTGCAGAGGATGGGCTCTCTGCTGGGACGAGGATGAGCTCACCAAGCTGGGGAGACAGGACACACCTCACTGAATAAGCACAGGCAACATCACATTTTCTAGAATTTTTTTGCCACATTTAGCCATATCAAAGGCTTTAATTAACTGGAGACATCACTGTGGGACTGTAAAGGCATGCAGTACCTGAACCTTGCGCCAGCCATCTCTAGTTCTAACGTAGAGTTCTCCCTTGTCTGAGACGTAGGCCATCGAGCCCTCTGCAGCACGGTGTTTCTCCCTCATCAAACTGTTGGTGTTCCTGTATGTGGACACCTGGTGCGAGAAGAGAGGAAGTTCACACTGAATCCTCTGGACATAGACAACGCTGCTCAAGCCAATCCATGGTGACAATGTGTGAACTAGTGCACACGCAAACCCACAAGTCGGTAAACACCTACACACATTTCTCTATGTTGACTTTGTGAGTATATAAGGAAGTACCCTACTGGTTACCTTACCGGGTTTTCATAGCCAGTAATCCCAGGAGAACCGGGAGGCCCAGGTGGGCCGGGAATACTCACAGCTGAAAAATAGAACAGTCATACAAAGGTATCACAGTGTACTGTAGGTCTACTAAACATACATTTGTGCTTTTCAAATGCATACATATGGAACTTGACAGCAACGCTAAGTTTAAGATGTTGTATTTTAGCGAGCACGCCGTGCAGTTACCTGAACCATAAACAGGGGGTGGTCCAGGGGGTCCGGCAGGGCCAGGGGGCCCCCGAGAGCCTGGTCGTCCAATGCCAGGAACCCCTGGTTCACCAGGAGCTCCAGGATGACCAACGGTTCCAACGACGGACTCACCTTTTGGCCCCTACATAAGCATATACAAAATGCACATTTGACAGTGTCTGACCATTACACAAATGTCTAAGTAATAGGTTTATCATGTATGCAAATTAGTCTTTGCTATTTACATTGACTATAGTTTGTCAAATGTATACTGTACTTGTTGAGTATTTTGAGCCTGGAATTACTCACCACAAGGCCTGATCTCCCAGGAAGACCTGGAGGGCCAGGCAACCCAGGTTCACCCTGGTCTCCTTTCATTCCTTCATAGCCCCCGTCTCCTTTTTCTCCCTGAGGAACAAACAGTTTGGTTGAATCAGACTGTTAATATATTATCACATGCATAAGTTTTACATAACATACATTTCCACTACTTATACAGTATTTGAGTTTTGAACTGGTAAATGTTCCTTAAAGAAGTTAAGGTAAAATACTCACTACAAAGCCTTCTGGTAGAATATCATCTGATGAGGGAGAACACACATCTTATATGTCATCTTGTATGTCGGTTGCAAACACGTCTGAGGACGCTCATGGATACAGTTTCGGTTCTAATCAAGTGCGATTATTGCCAATAAACAAGTTAAATGGAGGAGAAACTGCACCCCTGGCTGCACATGCATACCTGATTCTCCAGGCATTCCAGGAAGTCCAACCTCTCCCTTTTCCCCTTTAGCACCTCCGTTTCCTCTCCTGCCACCTTCACAGAAATACAGTACAGGTGCATGAGACCACTGAGCTCATCTGTATGTATATGTTGAAAATAGTTGTCCATAGACTAGTGATCATACTGTTATGATGATCACCCTGTATGATCAGATTCATTATCACAAGAGTATAATGTATGTCTTGCGTACAATGGAATATCTGATGACTTACCTTGTGACGACCCTTTGCTGCCATTAACCTACAAGTCAAAATGGTATGGTTATTGTGCTGTTATTGTGGAAGGATTTCACAAACTACATGGTTAAAATATGAAATTATACCCACAACCAGATCCACCACCAAAACCACCAAATAATCAACAATAAAACAGCTTTACATCCTATACACACACAACAGGTTAGTTGTTTTGTTTCAGTCAAGATGGCCATTCAAAAATGTCTGAAAATCAAAAGAGACATGTTATAGGAGAGAGATTTGTAATTCATTTGGATTTTAAAACATTCATACCAGCCTTGCACACAAAAGTTAAACATAAAATGAGGACAAGGATGGCAAGAGGTAGTAAGGAACTCGGTTTAATGTTCTTATTTTGGTTGGTCACCTTGAATCACAGGAGTTAGCCTTAACATTTTAGCACTGTAAAGCTAAAAAACAACAACAGATAAAACCACATGCAACAGCAACATGCCGGGGGTAGAGACRTTCCACCACGCCAAACCAGGGCTCAGAGTTAAAGGAACAGGAACACTCAAGGGGAATTTTTACACCGTCAGCATAAAGCAGGCAGAAAATAGATTTATATTTTTTAAATCATAGATTCTGAAATTGATGTATTGAATTCAATATGACTAGTCAGTGTGGTTGAGATAGATAAATATATGTAAAGTGACTGTATGATGTCACATGACTTTCTGACCTGCGGAGAAGCAGGAGCCAGCTTTATGCTATTGTGAGGACCACCACAAACCCAGGAAACACAAAGGGAGACAGCACGGCTGCAGACAGGAGGGAAGGGAGGGGCTGCCTGTTAGGGGTAAGAGCCCATGGACTTACATGCGCCGCCACACCCAAAGAGCCTTAAAGGGGCTCAAACACTAACTTACTGGTGTTTTGCAGAACGGTCTGGGACGGACCGGAAAAACTGTCTTTAAGATTCAGAGGAAAATTATGACATCAGCATTGATATTGACGTCATGGACGACATCTGGATATCCAATGGAAGCGAGTTCTTCATGTGTTGACATTATATCATTACTGGAGACAAACTACCATTTTGTTGTTCTGTTTTGTTTGTCTCCAGTGTGTCTTGTTGCGTCTATATGAACATTGCTACTAAATCAAAGGACCAATCCCTTCCATAGCGCATACTAATTATGGTAGAGTAACAGCAATGACATCAATCTGTACTTATACAGCAATGACATCAATGTGTACTTATACAGCAATAACATCAATGTGTACTTATACAGGCATACTGTACTTACTCCATTGAGTCCTGTTACTGGACCTGGGGGTCCGGGAGGGCCAGGAGGACCAGGAAGTCCCTACAAACACAATCACACAGATCAATCAATCACAGTCAATGACACCTCACTTTTCTGTCACTTAGTTAGTTGATTGTACTGTAATCGCATAAAATCATGTTTCAAGATGGCGATTCTTACTGGTTGACCAATGGCATCTCCCTGGTCTCCCTTCTTCCCTGCCATTCCAGGTCGCCCCTGCGGAGGTAAGAATGCCAACACTTACACGGGGAAAATTACAGGGACTCATCTTTTACTCAACCAAATTAAAACAGCAGAGGGTTGACAAAAAGCACTGACCGGTCGACCAGGGAACCCGTATTCTCCCTTTTGTCCAGTTGGTCCAATTGGTCCCTGAAAAAGAACATGGTTTTCTATCATTTCACGTTCACCCACTACTAGACAGTAGATGTTTACAGTTGTTACAGATACCAATATGTATAGCAAATACAGTGTACATTTTTATAGAGCATTATTTTATGCTTTCACAAGGCATCATTGGCTTACCATGACGCCATAAGCTCCAGGGAAGCCACGCTCACCCTGTGAAAAGCACACCGACATGGTCAGAGCACTGAATCATCAGAAAACCACTACCATACAGTGACCTTTAACCCTAGAGGTAGAGAGAGGAGTCACCTTGATTCCTTTTGGCCCCCGAGGGCCCCTGACACTTGTCAACACAGTTCCATCGGCAGCGATAGTGACACCAGCTTCCCCTTTCGCACCCTATGAGGAGAAAAGACATAGTAGACACATAGACATGATCATCAGGTCTTGGTTAGGTTGTTAAAGTCCTATCTGATGTAAGATCCATGAAGTAGTACTTATCTGGCATGGAGGGGCAGTAAACATTAACAGACCTTCTGACCCTTACCTTCATTCCTGGTGGACCTTGAAAACCAGGAAGCCCACTGTCACCCTTTGGTCCTCTTGGGCCCTGGGCAAAGACCACAATAATAATTATGGACAGAGAAGATATAAGCATATTAGAGCATATTTACTTATAGTAGTGAGTCAAAATATATGTTATATTCAGAACTACAGACTCTTATCATTATGATAAGGAACCTACCCAATTCCTTCCCATGGCAGCAAAGACAAAATGAAATCAGCATGGTATTTACAGTAGTACATAAATATACAATCCATCCTGAATGTTATATATGGGGTTGGGTCGTTCCACCAATTCGGTGCCTTTTGAGAAGTGTACCTTGGYCAATTTTTGTTGTTGTTAATTTCGCCTAATTTGAACATTCTGTCATAAAGACCACATGTCTATCTTCATAAAAAACATGTTTTCCCATCTTACGAGGAAAAATATATATATACTAWAGTAAGTGCCTATTGAGTGCTAAATAAAGTAACAGGGTTGACCGTTGACGATTTCTTCTTAAATCAGCCATAAATCCCGTTGTGACAGGGGGAATGGAAGCTTGTTGTGTGCAACAGGGAGTGGCAATTGAATGCAAGCTTCACCCAAAAAATCTAATTGTTAAATAATTTCTGGCCTGTCTATCTATAGGTAACAGGGTTGACATGTTATGCTCGACCCGCTCRGTTTTCCACCACAAAACAACAGAAAATGGCCAAAAATAGTAGAACCAGCTCACCTGCTTTTACTCTATGATTTGAATATTAGATGTTCATTGTTTCTTATGGGGGGAAAAAACAGTTTCACCATATTACGAGTTCAGTTCACGTAACAGCTTTGACCTTGAGGGACAGACGTACTGTAAATGAATCACTAATCACATCAAATAAATAATAATCTTTAGAAATTACTTTAGAAGCAACAAAATAACTAGGGTTTTACAATGAGGGTGAAACTTGGAGACATTTTGGGATGAAGTGGGTTATAATCTTCCTAGAAGTGACACAGGGTTGTCAAAATGATGAATATTGGCAYTTCAGCCAGACTTTATTCATATAAAAAACCTGATTTATTGAATTCTCCATGTGGTCTATATTAAACAGCACAGACTTTTAAAACTCAATATTAGTGCACAATTTCTACTTAAAATATCAAAGAAAGGGCACTCTTTTCGTGGAACAACCCAGTATATTAATATTAAGTATGGAGTTGCTCTTACAGGGAATCCTGCTCTGCCAGGCTCGCCTTCAGGGCCCTGTGACATGCAACAAAACACACAGGCAGGTAGCAGGACTGGGTCAGCATAGCTGTCAATCACATGCAATAATAAAGTAGCATGCAGCGTCTTTGCAGAATATACTAGCATGATAGCATCCATCTCACAAAATACAGCACAAACATTTCCAAGGCTGTAATGTAAGAACAAGCTTTTAAACCTGATAACATCATAGTTTAAGTGTATGCATTATGTAAGTAGGCGAAGCATATGCATTGTATAAGTAACCTGTATTATGGATCAAGTATGCATTATGGTTGCATTAATGGTTGTTTGGGTGGTTAGGTTGACCCTTAGCGGAGCCTACGAGTATCTCTAGTAAATAGGCATTGCAAATGAAAACAGGCCATTCTGGCTTCACACATGACAGGTGTGAATGAATAATTAGCATCATTGCTCATGCATGAAATAGCAATAAATGCAAACTGCCCTGAGGCATATTGATATGTGCCATGCTCCAGCATCCACACTATTTAATGTAAAGCATAATGGATATTGCCATTTAAATATAATGGGCTAGTTTCAGAAATACATCAAATTAACATTGTGCTACTCACCATTGGGCCAGGGGGGCCACGTATCTCAGTGATGTTAAACATGCCCTCTGTATTGTTCAGGAGGAGCTGAGGATAAACATATGACATATTGATTACAGTAGCAAATCTACTGTAGCTATACTAGTTATAAACTTTACATAATGTACAAACTATGAATATATGTAAACCATGTGGATGGTGACAGACAACTCAAGTTACTTCCTGTTATGAATGCTCATGAAGTTAATAACCCTTAATAAACCACAACAGCTCTATTCCTGTTCAAGGTGTGTGTGTAATTTGTGAAACAGCACTCAGACAGGGGATGAGAGGTGTGTGGGGTGGACGTACATCCTGCAGATTGATGATTGGTCCTGGAGGGCCGGGAGGACCAGGAGGACCAGGTACATTGTGTCCATCAGGACCACACTCCCCCTGTAAGACACCGCACACAGGAGAGTTAGGACAAAGAACCCCTATGAACTCAACAAGCCATTTGAATGACACAACCAAAGATGGTCTATAATGTTGTAACAGGCTTTGATACAACCACAAGTATTATATGATGAACATATGATGAACAGAAGAACAGCCCACATCAGGGTTAGTTTGGAGTCGTTCTGCTGTCTAACACGAACATACCTTTGATCCTGGATCACCTTTGTCTCCTTTCAATCCCTGCAGAGACAAGCACACACAACACAGTTAGCTACAAACTTTAAATTCATGGTTACTGCAGATGATGCTATACTTTCTGGTTCAATACTGACCCTGGCGCCTGGTAACCCAGCTAGCCCTTGGAGTCCCTCAGGTCCAGAAGCACCAGGCTCACCCTGAAAAGAGACAGAACAAAGGTGAAGACACATCCACCAATGTCCACTAATAATATTGTAGAAGGTGGTGTAAGAGAGATGCAACCAACCTTCACTGACAACCCAGGAGCCCCATCCTTCCCATCTTTACCCTGTAGAAAACAGACAGGATATACATCTGATCAGATTTCCATGTGAACCTAGTTTTTTCCACAGCATAGTTATTTTCCTCATTTGTACTCCTACCTTTGGTCCTGCAGGGCCAGGGAGACCAGGAGGTCCCTACAGAAGAGAGTAGATAACGACAGTTATTCCCATATATCTCAAGGTGAAATACAATGTAAAAGGACTTCAAAACTACAGGAGACACACACATATACCAATCTCAATCACCTGAGGGCCTTTGAGTTCTGTGCCAAGGACCATGTCATTCTTCCCAGACCCCTCCACGTCCTGCAAGCACCAACACACAACATTATTGCATTCAGAATCAATAGAGACAAAACAAGACAACAGTATGATGGGAAACTGACTCAACAGTAAAATCAACAAAACAGCACCTCGACAAAGAATCCTCCTCCTGGGGGTCCAGGCAGCCCCCGAGGTCCAGGGTCGCCCTTCTTCCCCTCTGGTCCCCTTGGTCCTGTAACTCCTGTCAGCCCTGGGTCACCTGATTCACCCTGCGAGGAAGAATAGACCCATTTAACTGACTACGAAGAACAAAGTAGAGTTTTGACTTAAAATGACAACGCCTAAAGTAGATGCTTCTGCATGTCAACAGCATGATTAGGAACATAGCTCTCATTGTTTGGTTTATGCATTTTATAATTGATAACTGATTTGTCAGATGGTTAAAATACCGTTGGTCCGTTTGGTCCAGCTAGTCCTTGTTCACCCTATGTGAGGAAAATAGATAGGTTAGAGTAAGCATTTGCAATGGACATGGTAATATGGGATCTAGGCAGCTAATTTCCCTTGTAAAATACAAACAATAGCCTCCTGAGTTACTGTCATCTTACCTTCAGACCTTTAAGCCCTGTCAGCCCAGCATCCCCATCCAGACCAGTAGGACCCTGAAATCAACAGCAGAGAGATGTGATGTCACAACCGTCGCTCTCTGAATCTCCTACACATAAAGGTCACACAAGTGACTAGTCAACCATGACCAAGACTGTCTTGCTTTTCTTAGTGTCATAGTAGCTACCATATATACCATTGCAAAGATAACGTCCAAGTCATTTAAAAGGTTTCTCATAATTATTCATGATGAGATTCTTTTTTTAATTACTTTAATCCCACAGAATTAGTTACTTTTCATCATAAAATATGATATTCTACTTTCTAAATAGGTTTAACACAAACGTTAATAAATCTTAGCCAGCCGGTGCGACCATTTCCCCTTTGCCATTCCCGAAGGAACAACATGGCTCATCGACTGTAAAAAATAAAGTGCAAGCTCCATCAATGCAGTTAGTGAAAGCATGCACGCAACAGACTTATATAAAAAGGAAGGTTCTCTCCAATGTAGCTGGACCATGTTTGATGTATGAAACACATACTGTAGCTCAAGCTCAATGTCCATCAAGGCAGTTRAAGTCAAACCTGGGTTGTTTCTCATTTAATGAGAGGGCGGGGGATGAGCATAGAGCCCCGATGGTTTCATAGATGGGTAAACAACTATAAGCAGAAGCCAATAAGCGCGCGTGCACACACACACACACACACACACACACACACACGCACACACACACACATACACACACATACACACAGTAAGTTAAATGGGCCAGGCTGTTAGTAAACATGGTTGGAGAGTACAGTCTTCCTTTTCAAGCCTACTGGTTCAGTGAAGGAACCAGGGAAATACCTCGCCAGAACCAAGCCCAGAGCCGAACAACCCTGAGCCAAACTCAGAGCCAAACCCAGAGCCACTAAACCAATCCTCATTCACCTGAAACAATAAAGGCCAGGGACAGCCAGGTCAATAACAACAGAGAGTAGAGAGGAAACCACTGTCAGCTACAATGCATGCATACACATATAGACTATAAAATAACATTTACAATACAAAACAAAAGTGGGAACATCAATAACAGTTGGTAACCGGTGGAAACAGGGGGAAACATCCATAATGGATCTTAATAAGGATAACGTGGGACAAAGAGAGATCTCACCGGTGGTCCAGGTTTCCCAACAAGGCCGTCTCTGCCAGGTGGCCCTGGAGGACCTGGTTGTCCAGGGAATAAGCCCTCGGAGGCTTCGAAGAAACGGGTGGGACCAGGCGGGCCAGGTTGACCTGGAGGGCCGGGAGGACCAGGGGAACCCTAGGAGAGAGAGGACACCTCACTGTAAAATCATCACATCACTATAGTGGAGTGGTCTCAACTCTATGTGATCAGATGAAACACCACTACCGGCTGGATATGGGATGCCATAACACACATTTAACACAGAGAGGTGAATATGCTTAGCCTCTTACTACCAGCCTGATATCGCAAGCTTACATAAATATGTGATTCCATGTAGTGAAACATATTTATGAGAGCTCGCGAGATCAGGCTGGTAATACGAGGCTAAAATACTCATCCTAAAGACGTTTTATTAGAGAGAAAAAAAACATAACAGATTGTGGAAGGACCACCAGAGGGCAGGCTGGGCTCACGGATAGTAGCCCAACAAGGCATGTGAGACAAGGTAACCAGAGGCAATTAAGCACAGCTGACGGTACTAATGATATATTCTCTTTCCCCTATAAGATAGACGAGGGAACCAGCAGGAAAGGGGAAGAAGAAGATAAAATATCTTGGCTACCAAGAGAGGGGAGCTATCCAAGAAGATCCATTAAGACAGTGACAAATCTGTGATTGTTGTTATAGTTTAAAGATAATCGTCTCTTGTGTTCCTGTGTCATCTAAAGGAGAATATGTATGTTGTTCCTTGGAAGATTCTCATTGATTGTGTTCGAGTGTTTGTATTGACAGAAATCTCTCAATAGAGAACTGTGTTCAATCAAGAAAACCTACTCCTGACTCGTTTATTCCACCTTTCCGCTTTAGAATGACACCAAATTACTTGGTCCGCTCACATTGGTGGAGAATCCGGGCATTAGGTGGACGAGTGACACAAGGATAAGTGAGTAAATCAAAATTCTTCCAGTAGACACAGAGGAACCATTCAAGAACGATGGACAACGCCCTACTACAACAGTGGATCACGGCACAGCAGACAACCATAGAACTCCTGCAACAACAGCTGAGCCGGCGAGAAGAACCTAGAGTGAAGCCAAGAGCGGCTGCTCACGCCATCTTACCTCGTCTCTCCAAGGAGGATGATCGAGGCCTTCCTCATGACCTTCGAAAAGACGGCCACCTTGGAAGAGTGGCCGCCCACAGACTGGGCGAGCGCATTAGCCCCTCTTTTGACCGGGGTGGCCCAGGAAGCCTATTTTGACGTGGATTCCCGCGAAGCTGCGGACTATGGGCGACTAAAAACCGAGATCCTGTCCCGGTACCAGCTGACTGCCCGAGATAGAGCCGTAAAGTTCCATCAATGGTTGGATGGTTCCATATATTGCTGACCAACCCGTCCGTGCCCAGATCTTCGCACTAATACGACTGACGAAACAGTGGCTGGAACCCGGGAAGGGAGTAGGACATGTAATAGAGACCCTCGTAGTGGACAAGATATTAAGGGAATTACCCAGTGACTTAAAAAGGGTCGTGGGGCAAGCCAACCCGTTGTCAGCCGACGACATAGCCCAGGCGGTGGAAACATACCGAACTACAGGGGAGTTGTTAAAAGGTGACAAGGAGGAACGGAAGGATTCTGCAAATCCCGTATCCCGACTCACCCTGGGGCGTCCGCCACCGAAACATCCAAACCCCCTCCGGAGGTGGGAGAAGTCATCCCACACACAGCAGGGTCAGTGTTATAAATGTCAGTCTCCAGACCATTATGCCCCACAATGTCCCAGCAGGGACGAGTCCATGGTCACGGAGTCATCGCTGCCCATCCCCACGCATCCCGGGTCGAGAGGGCAGGACCAACACTGTTGGTTAGCAGAAATAGCCCCAGCCCCAGAGATTCCGGTTCGAGTAGAAGGACAAGATGTGGTAGCCATTCTCGACTCGGGAAGTATGGTAACGTTAGTAGAGGAGCTGATGGTGACCTCCGCAACACTGCTACCAGACAAAGTAGCCATGTCCTGTATCCATGGAGACACACACAATTACCCCACCATGAATCTGTCTATTCTCACTCCGAACGGAAGATGTACAGTCAGGGCAGGGAAAGTACCMCAGCTGAAGGTGCCATTATTGATCGGGAGAGACTGTCCCCTAAATAAAGAGCTTCGGCAGATGATGTTATGCACGGGAAGAAAAGGGACAGGAAAGAAGAAAAAAACCGAATCCAAGCCCGAGGTAGTAGTCCTACAAGGAAACATAGCCTCGACCTCGTCCTCTGGAGCAGAGGAAGAAATAGTGACCCAACGTTTACGACAGATATTCCAGGAAACCACCGATGAAGACACCTGCGAAGGGTTATACACGATGCAGGAAGGAAGGAGCAACCAGGCGCTAAGGGAAATATTTGAAGCCCCATCCGAGGAGGGAACCTGGAAGGGATTCTCCTCGGTCACCCCTGGCGGGGATGGGGAACAACCTCCACACCCTTCTACCGAGGTCGACCTGGCCCAGGAATTAAAGGGACAGTTCGGCACCTCGCAGCATAGAGACCCAGACCTAAGGGAGGCCATGAGGAAGGTGAAGGTGATCGACGGGAGGAACGTAGACGGATCAGGTGAGCCCCCTCTTTCTTACTATGCAATCAGGCGGGGTCTCTTATATTGGGTCGTGCAACGAAGGGGGGAAAACCAGGAATTACTAATGGTGCCTAGACCATACAGGGATACAGTCCTACAGTTAGCMCATTCCCACGTCCTAGGAGGACACCTGGCACGGGACAAAACTATCGACAGAATCATGCAGAGATTCTATTGGCCCCGTGTCACCCGGGATGTGGCCAGGTATTGTAGGACGTGTGATCAATGTCAGCGTACAGCCCCACGGCCACACCTACGTAAACATTTGATTCCTCTCCCCATCATAGAGACCCCCTTTGAACGCATAGTTATGGAACTCGTGGGACCCCTCCCAAAATCCGCCAGAGGACACGAGTACATCCTAGTAGTCGTAGATTACGCTACCAAGTTCCCAGAGGCCATACCCCTGCGTAACATGTCGTCAAAGGGAATTGCCAAGGAATTGTTCATGATGTTCTCTTGGGTGGGCCTTCCCAAGATGATCCTAACCAATCAGGGAACCCTGTTCATGTCGCGGTTGATGAAGGACTTGTGTCGGTTATATCAGGTTCAAAAGATATGTACAAACATATTCCACCCTCCAACAGACGGGTTGTGCGAACGCTTGAACAAAATGATTAAAAGCATGTTGAGAAGAGTGGTCCAGAGACGGGAAAAACTGGGACATGCTTCTCCCACACTTAATGTTTGCCCTGCGAGAAGTACCCCAGGCGTCCACTGGATTCTCCCTGTTTGAATTGCTCTACGGCAGACCCTGTCGAGGGATCCTCGACTTAGCCAAGGAGACCTGGGAGACCCAACCATGCCCCTTTCGATCCACAATAGAACATGTTACCCTGATGAGAGACCGCCTGTCGGCAGTGTGGCCCATAGTAAAGGAGCATATGGAGAATGCGCAAAGGACCCAAGGCCGGGCCTACGATAAGTCCGCGACACCCCGTGAGTTCACCGTGGGAGAGAAAGTGATGGTGCTTGTGCCCACTGCTGAACACCGCTTGCTGGCGCAGTGGAGGGGGCCCTACGAGGTAATGAAAAGGGTCTCACCGGTCAATTACCTCATCAAGCAACCTGACAGGAGNAATTGCTCTACGGCAGACCCTGTCGAGGGATCCTCGACTTAGCCAAGGAGACCTGGGAGACCCAACCATGCCCCTTTCGATCCACAATAGAACATGTTACCCTGATGAGAGACCGCCTGTCGGCAGTGTGGCCCATAGTAAAGGAGCATATGGAGAATGCGCAAAGGACCCAAGGCCGGGCCTACGATAAGTCCGCGACACCCCGTGAGTTCACCGTGGGAGAGAAAGTGATGGTGCTTGTGCCCACTGCTGAACACCGCTTGCTGGCGCAGTGGAGGGGGCCCTACGAGGTAATGAAAAGGGTCTCACCGGTCAATTACCTCATCAAGCAACCTGACAGGAGGAAGAAGGTCCAACTCTATCATATAAACCTGTTGAAGAAGTACCATGGAAGAGAGGAGGAGGTGGCTTTGATGGCCCTGGAGGGCAAAGGAAAAGAGGAGGCTCTACCACAGGTGCGCAGTAGCCAAACTCTCCTGCCGGAGCAGTCGAGACTGCTAGACAAGCTGATTATGAACTGCGGCCGGGTATTCTCTCCATTCCCAAGACAAACAGATGTCCTGTTCCACCATATCCACACTGAACCCGGCAAGAAGGTGCATATACGGCCTTACAGGATTCCTGAGGCTTGCCGAGTCATCGCTAAGAACGAGGTAAGGGAGATGCTGAGGATGGGTGTGATCGAGCCATCTATGAGTGAGTGGTCCAGTCCCATAGTCCTGG
The DNA here is from genome assembly GCF_002910315.2 of Salvelinus sp. IW2-2015. Taxonomy (NCBI): domain Eukaryota; kingdom Metazoa; phylum Chordata; class Actinopteri; order Salmoniformes; family Salmonidae; genus Salvelinus; species Salvelinus sp. IW2-2015. Next base: position 23,501,593 of record NC_036871.1, read on the forward strand.
TCCCCAAAYCCGATGGTAGTATGAGACTCTGCAACGACTTTAGGAGCGTGAACGCCATCTCTACATTTGACGCGTGTCCCATGCCCCGCGTGGATGAACTCTTGGAGCGCTTAGGAAAGGCCAAGTTCATCACCACCCTGGATTTGACGAAGGGATATTAGCAAGTGCCGGTGGCTCCGGAGGATCGCCCAAATACTGCCTTTGCCACACCGGAGGGGCTTTTTCAGTATGTGAGGATGCCCTTCGGACTGCATGGTGCCACTGCAACTTTTCAACGCTTCATGGATGCCATTCTACGGCCCCATCAAGAGTACGCAGCGGCATACAAAGACGATGTGGTCATCCACAGCGAGGACTGGGATAGTCACCTCCTGCGACTACGGGCGGTGCTCGTGAGCCTGGAAGCCACAGGGTTGACGGCCAATCCCAAAAMATGCTGCCTGGGTCTGTCCGAAGCGGAATACCTGGGGTACACCGTGGGGAATGGGAAAATACGCCCACAGGCAGAGAAGACCAGGGCAATTCGGGACTGGCCTCGACCCCGGACCAAGCGGGATGTTCGGGCCTTCTTAGGGATAACGGGATATTATCGCCGTTTCATCCCTGGATATGCAAACATTGCCAACCCCCTCACAAACCTCATCAAGAAAAACTTGCCAAACTGGGTAGAGTGGAAGGACGAGACGGAAGATGCCTTTCAATTGCTAAAAGATGGCCTATGTTCTGATCCCGTCCTACAGGCTCCGGACTTCTCACAAGAGTTCATTGTGCAGGTAGACGCCTCGGATACGGGGCTCGGGGCCGTCCTAGCTCAGGGTGAAGGCGAAGCAGAGAGGCCGATTCTCTTCATAAGTAGGAAGCTCAGCGATCAGGAACAGAGATATGCTACCGTAGAGAAAGAGGCCCTAGCCATTAAGTGGGCTCTCGATTATCTCCGGTACTACCTACTGGGGTCGTAGGTTTACATTAGTTACTGACCATGCTCCCCTCACGTGGATGGCTGGTAAGAGAAACAATAACAACAGAATAGCCAGATGGTTTCTTGCTTTACAACCGTTCTCTTTCCATGTCATCCACAGGGCCGGATCGAGGAACGGGAATGCAGACGCGCTGTCCCGACGCGACCAAGACGGTGCATCTGGCGCCCGACCCTCCGGTCCGGTCCTGAGGGGGAGGTATGTGGAAGGACCACCAGAGGGCAGGCTGGGCTCACGGATAGTAGCCCAACAAGTCATGTGAGACAAGGTAACCAGAGGCAATTAAGCACAGCTGACGGTACTAATGATATATTCTCTTTCCCCTATAAGAGAGAGGAGGGAACCAGCAGGAAAGGGGAAGAAGATAAACTATCTCGGTAGAATGACTACCAAGAGAGGGGAGCTATCCAAGAAGATCCATTAAGATGGTGACAAATCTGTGATTGTTGTTATAGTTTAAAGATAATCGTCTCTTGTGTTCCTGTGTCATCTAAAGGAGAATATGTATGTTGTTCCTTGGGAGATTCTCATTGATTGTGTTGGTGTTTGTATTGACAGAAATCTCTCAATAGAGAACTGTGTTCAATCTCCTGACTCGTTTATTCCACCTTTCCGCTTTAGAGTGACACCAAATTACTTGGTCCGCTCACAAGATAGACTGACAGCAGAATGACAGATTAGAAGAATGTTCTTACTCTGATAAATTCTGTATCGTCAAGGTCCCCAAAGCCAGAGCCGAGTGCATCCTCTCCATACTGCAATTCAAAGGAAAACAGGCAATTAAACACAAATCCCCATTTGATCCCCTGTTCAATCCGATGTTTCCAGGATGTTACACTGACACCCACCGGTACACTGTGAGATTTGAGTGGTCCGGGAGGTCCGGGTGGGCCTGGAGGCCCCGGTAAGCCTACTCCTGTGTCCCCCTGTACAGAAGAGAACACATGGTAAGACTAACTGCCTATCTCATACACATTGAATATATATATATATATATATATATATTTTATTTTTTTACTTGTAATTATTGTACCTTTTCTCCCTTGACTCCAACCTCTCCTGCCAACCCTGGGAATCCATGAGGTCCTCTTTGTCCCTGTGGGATATTTAAAGACATACAGTATATTTCTATAATAACATTACAAAACCGTACACATTTGACACAAGACCAGATGTACTCACTGGGTCTCCATCTTCACCCTTGCTTCCCTGAAAAATGAGAACAGTCCTTAGATGTATCTGTTCAATCTTGTCAAGTGAAGATAATAGAAAACATAATCAAACATGTACTAGTATCACAGAGTAATGGGAGATTATAATGAGGTAAAGCTCACCGGCTGTCCGTCCTTCCCTGGCACCCCAGGGGCCCCTGAAGACCCCTGAGGGCCCCTTGGTCCTGGCTGGCCGTGTCCAGACCTATCCTCAGAGGGAGTGGAAGGGCCAGTGGGGCCACGGGGGCCAGCAGGACCCATAGGCCCAGGCTCTCCTTGCTGTCCTTTCTGTCCGTGGCTAAGAGGCCTGCCCTGAGGAGCAGCAGGAGAACATTGTGTAAAATCTATTAAATACTGAATAACTTAAGCTGAATAACTTCAGCATTTAAAGCACATCAGGTTGAGGCACGTTACGTGTAATAATCTTAGCTATTACTTACATCCCCTGACCTCTCCCCTGGCTCCTCTGTTTGGTGGGATCCTGAGAGGAAAAAGCGACACCAATATGATTCACCAATGAGGCTTCAATAATGCTAACCATTGAGGGATATTTGATGTATTCAAACAACAACCACAACAACCGCTCTGACCACTAGACTACCTGGGGCGGCAGGTAGCCTAGTGGTTAGACCGTTGGACTAGTAACTGAAAGGTTGCAAGATCGAATCCTGAGCTGACAAGGTAAAAAATCTGCCGTTCTGCCCCACCTGAGTTAACCACAGTTAACYYACTGTTCCTAGGCCGCCATTGAAAATAAGAATTTGTTCATAACTGACTTGTCTAGTTAAATAAAGGTAAAATAAAAAAAACTAGATTAGCCAGTGAGAGACAGATAAGATTGATCAATGCAAAGGGAAAATCAAATAATAATTTACACAGTCACCAGGTGAGTTGAATCAAGCTTGCCTATCAAGTTATTTGAAAGTGCCCTGTAATGCCATGACATGATTGGTTAAGATAAGAGTATGGTGAACCTGCCTTCCCCACCTTCGAGCAGCATCTCCTGATGTGCCTTGTTTGTGGGGGTCAGGTGAACAGTGTACTCATCTAGCTCCAACTCTGGAGACTCTGTGGGCGGGGCTCGCACTGGCACGCTTAGCATGTCCTCTGGCTGGAGGGAAAGAAAATTAGGGAGGAAGATAGATAATGTAAAAAGAGGGAGGGAAGCAGGAATGAACAGTAAGTAAACTGATAAAACAATGTCCAATTTATTTGAAATATTGAGGAGTAACACAGGAAATATCTAGCTAATTAAAACATCTGGACAAGATTCAAATAAGAACAGACAGCTTATGTAATATATTTATTTGTAGTAATTGGGGTCAGGGCGGATTGTTTGTGCGTTTATTTAGGGGCAGAGTGAGATGACAAGTACAGTATGTTACACGGCTAGTGATAGGAGGATTAAAGTGAATGTAGCATACACACAGCCAGAATCTGGAGCAATCCAGCAAAGGAAGAGAAACGGACAAAAACAAAGGGGTGTTCACTAGCTACATAAACAACCACTGCTACCCATAGCCATAACAGACACATGAAAGGCCAGTGTAGAGACTTATCTCTGGGTAGAGATAGAGAGATAGAGGTACTGAATCTCCCTACTGGAATATATCCCCGTGTTCACTTTTACATACTTGTGTTTTGTACCAGGACAAATTTCAACTGATGAAACAGAAAAGATGTTCTGCTACATGTAAGAGACGTTCAATGAAGTCTGTCAGGGAGTGTTGCTCAGGCAACAATGTGCCTTGTGCCCAAGCCAATCTTAGCTGTGCGGACGTTCCTTGTCTCACCAACGCTCACCCAGCGTCCGCTGACATTCCGTTTCACCGAACACATTCCTCTCTTACACCCCATGCTCACATCTCCCACTTTTACTCACCCGTGCTGTTTCCTTTTTTCGTTCCATGTTCTTCATCGACTTGTCATCTGTATTACGGTCATCCAACGTGTCATCACCACTCCCATCCCCAGAAGCCTGGAATACAGGAGACATTACCACACATCTCTATTCAAAGAAGCAGGTATATCTCACTGGTCACCCCCAAAGCCAATTCCTCCTTTGGCCGCCTCTCCTTCCAGTTCTCTACTGCCAATGACTGGAACGAACTGCAAAAATCACTGAAGCTGGAGACCCATATCTCCCTCACTAGCTTTAAGCACCAGCTGTCAGAACAGCTCACAGATCACTGCACCTGTACATAGCACATCTGTAAACAGCCCATCCAACTACCTCATTCGCATACTGTTATTTATTTATCTTGCTCCTTTGCACCCCATTATCTCCACTTGCACATTCATCTTCTGGACATCTACCATTCCAGTGTCTAACTGCTATATTGTAATTACTTCGCCACCATGGCCTATTTATTGCCTTACCTCCCTTATCTTACCTCATTGTCACTCACTGTATATAGATTTTTCTTTTTGTCTACTTATGTTTGTTTATTCCATGTGTAACTCTGTGTTGTTGTATGTATCGAACTGCTGTGCTTTATCTTGGCCAGGTCGCAGTTGTAAATCAGAACTTGTTCTCAACTAGCCTACCTGGTTAAATAAAGGTGAAATAAAAAAATGTATAAAAAAAAAGATTGACACCAGTGACCTAGAAGTAGCATTTCTCTCACTAATCACTAGAGGAAATTAACTCTTCATTCCATAATTTAGGCACAGAAGGCCAGAGTAGTGGCAGCTTTGTACATTCAAATGTTGTTACATAGTGAGTGATATGAGTGAGAGCCAGTGAAGCAATCAACTAGTAAACAGTATTTCATATTTTAAACACAAGAGGGAGCCACCAGTATGCTCTATGCAGAGTCAAGTCATGTATAAATTAGTCTTGAGAGCCAGACGCTTAACACGTATTAAAGAATCTGTGCTGGCACGGCCTTTAAAATATCAGGAGCTCAAGGCTATGGATAAATACATATCTATGGAACAGGCTGTGGTGTAGCCACTCACATAGGGATCATCCTCTTCACACTGCTCCTCTGCAGCCCTAGGGTCCGGCTTGATCACCAGCTGCTGGATAGAGCCCTGTACAGAGGGAGAGAAAGAGAGATATGTGATAATGCTTTGGTGATGTATAATAGGGAGTTATTGTGCTGATATAGCTAATTGARTTGGCTAAATTGAGAGAGAGACGAGAGCGAGAGAGAGTGAGACGCAAAAAGAGTCACACAGCAGGAATGTTTATTTTGAAGGCTTTCCTATACAGGTAGAAAATGCTGGCTTTTAGAGGCAAGAGGCCCTTTCTACAAGCAACACATGGTTACACACATTTTAATCTGTGAGCAGTATTTGATAGGGACGGGCCTGACACACACTCATTAACTGTCATTGTCACAAGCATTCCTTCCACGTTATTAACCTAAAGCGTGTAATGTGCAACACGATGACGTCATTGGAGGACATTATAGAGAATACCACTGATCATGAAAGAGTGTGGCAATAAAAACATTGGCTAAGGCCCCTGGACTAGAAGCCAACAGGATGAGTAGATTAACATCACGTACAGTAGCAGATTCAGTAGCAGATTATGATCAGTAAAATACAGAGTACAGAACACAGCAAACTACTGACTGAAACACATTTACTGTGAAATCATAAAATCAAGTCCAAAGATACAAAGACAGACAGAGGGAGCGAGTGAAACTAATGAAGGCTGCATCAGAACAAAACCCAGAGCTTTGTCCAGGCTGGTTTTGAAGGGTGAGAGCCATCTCTTGGCACGGCATTTGGCCCATCAGTATTGTATCTCCCAGCATGACAGTCCACTGTGTTCTGTTGGCTGTGGGATCTCTTCCCCCCTTTTTCTCCCCCTTTCACTCACCCCTCTACCCATCTCCCTCCACCTCCCTGCCTCTCTCCTCTTCCACCTCCCTCCCCCTTCTCCTCCCTCCCTCTCTGGCCCCTCTGCTCTGACTGACAGACACTGTCTTTACCCCTCCTGGCCCCCTCAGGCCCCTGGTAGGCACCAAAGTGCCTCACAACAACAAAAGGAAAAGCTACCCACTTTGCTGCCATCGCCATGGAAACCACTTTCCCAAACACACACCACTACCACCACCACCGTCAGCACCTCTCTTAAAGTGCAGCAGCATGCTAATAAAGAACATTGCAGGACTGTCACGTTCGTAGAATAAATGTCGGACCAAGGCGCAGCGGATGTTGAGTTCCACATAATTTCACGAATAACGTGAAACTTAACAAAAACAAAAAGAATAAACTAACAACGAACCTTGACTACAGCGGTGCTACGTGCACTAACTCAAAACAATATCCCACAAACACAGGTGGAAAAAAGCTACCTAAATATGATCCCCAATTAGAGACAACGATACCAGCTACCTCTAATTGGGAATAATACACAATCACCAACATAGAAAAACAAACCTAGAACCCCACATAGAAATAATAAACTAGACTAACCCCCCAGTCACGCCCTGACCTACTCTACCATAGAAAATAAGGACTCTCTATGGTCAGGACGTGACAAGGACGGTTCATTTGGAGAATAAAGTCCCATTCACATTCACTCCATCATCATCAGTGTTTGTTGGACCATATTGAATTGGCCAGGCTTTAAGGGAAGTTTTGCTCTTATTGGGCTTGAAGTATGATATTAATATTTTCATAGACTATATTGAAACAGCTGTACAGTTGTCTCCATAGATAATCTATATGAAATATCTCAATGGTCTCACTCTCTGTAACGTCACTGGAAGACAGTCAATGTGGGGTAGAAGGGGAAGACACCGTTTAATAAATGGATCACTAGTCACTTTAATAATGCCACTTTAATAATGTTTACATATCTTAAATTACTCATCTCATATGTATACACTGTATTTTATATAATATAATATAATATCTATTGCATCTTGCCTATGCCGCTCTGCCATCGGTCATCCAAATATTTATATGTATATATTCTTATTCCATCCCTTTACTTATATTTGTGTGTATTAGGGAGTTGTTGTGGAATTGTTAGATTACTGTTAGATATTACTGCACTGTCGGAACTAGAAGCACAAGCATTTCCCTACACTTGCAATAACACCTGCTAAGCATGTGTATATGACCAATAAAATTTGATTTGATTTGAGTGAACCTCAGAGTCTCTCCTCTCAGAGAAGACTGGAACAGAGATCACAGGATACATTAACGCGAGGCCTTGAGCTGAGCTGAGTTGACCATGCAGAGGTGGTTCTGTTTATTAAACAAGGCTTACTGATATCTCTCCCTTCCTCTCTGAGAGACCGCCAAGACCTCCCGTTAGCCTTGAATCAGGTCTGTGTCCTATCGATGGCTGTCAAATACCAGAATGTTTTGAGCTGAGTTATACAACCTTATATGAGCTGATTCTGAAAAACTGTGATCAACTGACTATAATCCATGACTGAGCACATTCATACAGTAATCACTATACATGGTATAGCTAAACATTCTTGTTAGAATAGAATATTGTATGCTAGACAAGTGGTGCACAGCGAACGAGAAGATGTCCCAGCTGTGGAGCTTTTAGTACAGTTGTTAAGAATAATTCTACACAGACGATCTTTGAGTATTTTATCATGTTATTGGAGTAATGTTCATGCTAACACAGACTGGGCAAACAGAGTAGGACTCACAATCCACACAGTGCAAGTCATTTGTGCAAAGAATTAAACACAGAGAGAGAGACAGAGAGCAAGAGAGCCCAACCCACCCAAACCCAGCACACAAACTCAGTGACATGGTACTGTAAAATGATCAGAAGCAACCACCGACTTACCACAAACTTCTCCAGGCCGGTCCCTCCAGCGTTGCCCACAAAGATGCCTGAGCTGGGCTCAAAGCTGAGCTGGCGGCTGCTCCTGTGGAAGGTCTCTGCTTGGAAGTCATCACAGTCCATATAGAGGCACACTTCCTGGTCCTGCACCGACAGAGTGAATATCGTCCACCTTTTGGTCATATCAGGCACCTTGAAAGACACCACCTGCTGGCTGTGTGAGGACCCCTGGCCCCCCTCGGTGTAGTACAGCTGAATCCTCTGAGTCTGATCCTCCACGGCTGTCAGTGCCAGCCCCAGCTGCACCACCCTCTGCTGGGCATCAGTGATGGCGAACAGCACTCCTCCCTGGTTGCTGCTGGGCCTGATGGTGACGATGATGGCAAAGTCCCTGAAGAAAGGGTCGGGCATGAAGGTCTTGGTGAGGCGTCCGATGTTGGCGCCGGGACCGAAGTTGTAGGCCGGCCGGAAGCCCTCATAGCCGGTGATATAGGAGATAGAGGGAGGGAGCGGCACTCCGATCAACTCAGTCAGGTCTAGGTGGCCTGTAGAGCCAAGCTCTGTAAGCAGGAGGAAACGCAACAGAATCATGAAATCAAAACAATGAATAGAATCACGTGCGCGAGCCTAAAGCTGTATAGAAAACTCTGTGGCACTTAGCCTAGCAGTTAAGAGCATTGGGGCTGGTTCGCGTTGTGCCAGTAACCGAAAGGTCGCTGGTTCAAGTCCCCGAGCTGACTGAAAAATCTGTTAATGGGCCGTTGAGCNACACACACACACACACACACACACACACACACACACACACACTGCAACATGGTCAAATGAAACAGAAGACCAATAAGTGGTAGACATTACTTACCACAAACTTCTCCAGGCCAGTTCCTCCAGCATTGCCCACGAAGATGCCCGAGCTGGGTTCAAAGCTGAGCTGGCGGCTGCTCCTGTGGAAGGTCTCTGCTTGGAAGTCATCACAGTCCATATAGAGGCGTACCTCCTGGTCCTGCACCGACAGAGTGAAGCGCGTCCACTTATTCCTCATATCAGGCAACTTGAAGGACGCCACCTGTTGGCTATGTGAGGACTCCTCGCCCCCCTCGGTGTAGTACAGCTGAATCCTCTGGGTCTCGTCCTCCACGGGCGTCAGTGCCAACCCCAGCTGCACCACCTTCTGCTGGGCATCAGTGATGGCGAACAGCACCCCTCCCTGTTTGCTGCTGGGCCTGATGGTGACGATGATGGCAAAGTCCCTGAAGAAAGGATCGGGCATGAAGGTCTTGGTGAGACGTCCGATGTTGGCGTCAGGCCCAAAGCCGTAGGCCGGGAAGCCCTCATAGCCGGTGATGAAGGAGACAGAGGGAGGGAGTGGCACTCCGATCAACTCGGTCAGGTCTAGGTGTCCCGTAGAGCCACGCTCTGTAAGGAGGAGGAAACAACATATTCATGAGATCTAAACAAAATGAACAGAATCACATGTATGAGCCTAAAGCTGTATAGAAAACTCTGGGTATTTTTATTTTATTTTATTTCACCTTTATTTAACCAGGTAGGCTAGTTGAGAACAAGTTCTCATTTGCAACTGCAACCTGGCCAAGATAAAGCAAAGCAGTTCGACACGTACAACAACACAGAGTTACACATGGAATAAACAAACATACAATCAATAATACAGTAGAAAAAATATATATACAGCATGKGCAAATGAGGTAGGATAAGAGAGGTAAGGCAATAAATAGGCCATGGTGGCAAAGTAATTACAATATAGCAATTAAACACTGGAATGGTAGGATGTGTAGAAGATGAATGTGCAAGTTGAGATACTGGGGTGCAAAGGAGCAAGACAATAAATAAATACATACAGTATGGTGATGAGGTAGATTGGATGGGCTATTTACAGATGAGCTATGTACAGGTGCAGTGATCTGTGAGCTGCTCTGACAGCTGGTGCTTAAAGCTAGTGAGGGAGGTAAGAGTCTCCAGCTTCAAAGATTTTTGCAGTTCGTTCCAGTCATTGGCAGCAGAGAACTGGAAGGAGAGGCGGCCAAAGGAAGAATTGGCTTTGGGGGTATACCTGAGATATACCTGCTGGAGCGTGTGCTACGGGTGGGTGCTGCTATGGTGACCAGTGAGCTGAGATAAGGCGGGGCTTTACCTAGCAGAGACTTGTAGATGACCTGGAGCCAGTGGGTTTGGCGACGAGTATGAAGCGAGGGCCAGCCAACGAGATCATACAGGTCGCAGTGGTGGGTAGTATATGGGGCTTTGGTGACAAAACGGATGGCACTGTGATAGACTGCATCCAATTTGTTGAGTAGAGTGTTGGAGGCTATTTTGTAAATGGCATTGCCGAAGTCGAGGATCGGTAGGATAGTCAGTTTTACGAGGGTATGTTTGGCAGCATGAGGGAAGGATGCTTTGTTGCGAAATAGGAAGCCGATTCTAGATTTAATTTTGGATTGGAGATGTTTAATGTGAGTCTGGAAGGAGAGTTTACAGTCTAACCAGACACCTAGGTATTTGTAGTTGTCCACATATTCTAAGTCAGAGCCGTCCAGAGTAGTGATGCTGGACGGGCGGGCAGGTGCGGGCAGCGATCAGTTGAAGAGCATGCATTTAGTTTTACTTGCATTTAAGAGCAGTTGGAGGCCACGGAAGGAGAGTTGTATGGCATTGAAGCTCATCTGGAGGTTAGTTAACACAGTGTCCAACGAAGGGCCAGAGGTATACAGAATGGTGTCGTCTGCGTAGAGGTGGATCAAAGAATCACCAGCAGCGAGAGCGACATCATTGATGTATACAGAGAAGAGAGTCGGCCCGAGAATTGAACCCTGTGGCACCACCATAGAGACTGCCAGAGGTCCGGACAACGGGCCCTCCGATTTCACATATTGAACTCTATCGGAGAAGTAGTTGGTGAACCAAGTGAGGCAATCATTTGAGAAACCAAGGCTGTTGATTCTGCCAATAAGAATGTTGTGATTGACAGAGTCGAAAGCCTTAGCCAGGTCGATGAATACGGCTGCACAGTAATGTCTCTTATCGATGGAGGTTATGATATCGTTTAGGACCTTGAGCGTGGCTGAGGTGCMCCCATGACCAGCTCGGAAACCAGATTGCATAGCGGAGAAGGTACGGTGAGGTTCGAAATGGTCAGTAATCTGTTTGTTAACTTGGCTTTCAAAGACCTTAGAAAGGCAGGGTAGAATAGATATAGGTCTGTAGCAGTTTGGGTCTAGAGTGTCTCCCCCTTTGAAGAGGGGGTTGACCGCGGCAGCTTTTCAATCTATGGGAATCTCAGACGATACGAAAGAGAGGTTGAACAGGCTAGTAATAGGGGTTGCAATAATTTCAGCAGATAATTTTAGAAAGAGAGGGTTCAGATTGTCTAGCCCGGCTGATTTGTAGGGGTCCAGATTTTGCAGCTCTTTCAGAACATCAGCTATCTGGATTTGGGTGAAGGAGAAGTGGGGGAGGTTTGGGCGAGTTGCTGTGGGGAGCGCAGGGCTGTTGACCTGGGTAGGGATAGCCAGGTGGAAAGCATGACCAGCCGTAAAAAAATGCTTATTGAAATTCTCAATTATTGTGGAATTATCGGTAGTGACAGTGTTTCCTAGCCTCAGTGCAGTGGGCAGCTGGGAGAAGGTACTCTTATTCTCCATGGACTTTACAGTGTCCCAGAACTTTTTTGAGTTTGTACTACAGGATGCAAATGTCTGTTTGAAAAAGCTAGCCTTAGCTTTCCTAACTGCCTGTGTATATTGGTTCCTAACTTCCCTAAAAAGTTGCATATCACGGGGGCTATTCGATGCTAATGCAGAACGCCACAGGATGTTTTTGTGCTGGTCAAGGGCAAACAGGTCTGGAGTGAACCAAGGGCTATATCTATTCCTAGTTCAATTTTTTTTGAATGGAGCATGCTTATTTAAGATGTTGAGGAAGGCACTTTTAAAGAATAACCAGGCATCCTCTACTGACGGGATGAGGTCAATGTCATTCCAGGATACCCCGGCCAGGTCAATTAGAAAGGCCTGTTCGCAGAAGTGTTTTAGGGAGCGTTTGACAGTGATGAGGGGTGGTCGTTTGACCGCAGACCCATTACGGATGCAGGCAATGAGGCCGTGATCGCTGAGATCTTGGTTGAAAACAGCAGAGGTGTATATGGWGGGAGAGTTAGTTAAGATGATATCTATGAGGGTGCCCGTGTTTACGGATTTGGGGTTGTACCTGGTAGGTTCATTGATAATTTGTGTGAGATTGAGGGCATCAAGCTTAGATTGTAGGTTTGCCGGGGTGTTCATGTCCCAGTTTAGGTCACCTAGCAGCACGAGCTCAGAAGATAGATGGGGGGCAATCAATTCACATATGGTGTCCAGGGCACAGCTGGGGGCAGAGGGTTGTCTATAGCAAGCGGCAACGGTGAGAGACTTGTTTCTGGAAAGGTTAATTTTTTGAAGTAGAAGCTCGAATTGTTTTGGTACAGACCTGGATAGTAAGATAGAACTCTGCAGGCTATCTCTGCAGTAGATTGCAACACCGCCCCCGTTGGCAGTTCTATCTTGGCGGAAAATGTTATAGTTAGGGATGGAAATGTCAGGGGTTTTGGTGGTTTTCCTAAGCCAGGATTCAGACACGGCTAGAACATCCAGGTTGGCAGAGTGTGCTAAAGCAGTGAATAAAGTAAACGTAGGGAGTAGGCTTCTAATGTTAACATGCATGAAACCAAGGCTTTTACGGTTACAGAAGTCAACAAATGAGAGCACCTTGTCACGACTCCCACCGAAGGTGGCTCCCCTGCCTGTTTGGGCGGTGCTCGGCGGTCGTCGTCGCCGGTCTACTAGCCGCCACCGATTTCTTTTTCCTTTTCTGTTAGTTTAGTCTTATTAGTTGCACCTGTTGCTTTTTGTTTCTTGATTTTTGGTCTATTTAAGCCTGTTAGGCCCGCTTAGGTTTGGGGGGGTTATTTGTGTTCTCTGTCCGTTGTGGATGTGTTTTCATTTTTCTCCGGATCGTTTGCCCTGTGTTTGGGCTGGTCAGTGTTTATGCGCCCTGTATTTTGGCGTGACCGTTTTGTGCCGGAGAAATACATCACTGAACAAATCACTGAACCCTCTGCTCTCTGCGCCTGACTCCTACTCACCACTCTTAGTATCCGTGACACAGTAGGAGTGGAGCTAGGCACTGCAGGTCCTGGATTAACCTCTACATTACCAGAGGAACAGAGGAGAAGTAGGATAAGGGTACGGCTAAAGGCTATAAGAACTGGCCGTCTAGCACGTTCGGAACAGAGATTAAAGGGAGCAGGTTTCTGGGCACGATAGCATAGATTCAAGGCATAATGTACAGACAAAGGTATGGTAGGAAGAGAGTACATTGGAGGTAAACCCAGGCATTGAGTAATGAAGAGAGCGATATAGTCTCTAGAGACGTTTAAACCAGGTGATGTCATCGCATATGTGGGAGGTGGAACAACATGGTTGGTTAAGGCATATTGAGCAGGGCTAGAGGCTCTACAGTGAAATAAGACAGTAATCACTAACCAGGACAGTAATGGACAAGTTATATTGATGTTACGGAGAGGCATGCGTAGCCAAGTGATCGTATGGGTCCGGTGAGTGGTTGGGCTGGCTGGGGACACGGTGATTCAGAAAGTTAGCAGGCCGGGGCTAGCAAGCTAGCATAAGGGCCTTAGAGGGATGTTGCGATGGTGGAAAAGTCTGTTTTTGCCTCCTCGTGCGGTGACGTCGATAGACCAGTCGTGGAATTAGTAGGGTTCAAAGTAGCAGATGGGTCCAAGTCCAATTCGCAAAATGGGTATAGTGGTCCAAGAAACTGTCCGATGGATCAGCTAACAGTCCAATATGCTATAGATAGCTAGCTGGCCGCGGTGAGCAGAATGGGCCTTCAGGGGACGTCGCGCCTGAGGGGCCTGTTTGGATCCTCGGGCAGATTTTGTCGGTATTCGGAGTCGTGAAGGATCGGCGGGGTTCCGTGCCCCRTACCGGCAGTAGAAGGGGTCCAGATATTGTAGCCGAGGAGTGGGCTTCAGGAGTAGCCCAGGAGCCCTAGTCGGGAGATGGGTCTAGCTTGGGCTAGCCCCAGGCTAGTTGGTGCTTGCTCCAGCACGGAAACGTTAGCCAGGAGTAGTCAACCCGGGTTGCGGTTAGCTAGCTGCCATGATCCAGATGAAAGGGTTCAGAGTTTGCGGTAGGAATCGGGGGATATGGAGAGGAAAATAGGTCCGATATGCTCTGGTTTGAAACGCGTTGTACGAACTGGCGAGAGCTTTCCGAGCTAAAGGTTAGCTGACTGATAGCTGATAGCTAGTTAGCTAGCTACAGTTGAGGTAAATATAAATACTTTGGGGGAAAAAACGATCCAAACCACATTGGGTGAGGCGGGTTGCAGGAGAGTATTTTGAAGTTGAGCTTTAGGAAAAAATATAAAAAAGAATGCGAAGAAAAAGATATAAAAAGATATGTACATGGGACGAGACAAGACAAAGACGTGTGACTGCTACGCCATCTTGGATATATATGTAAGGATATAAAGGGTACGGTACTACTATAGATATCAGCAACATTTCTAATTTCAGCATTGCATAACTGTACAACGATAACATCCAAATGCTCTCGTCAAGATATGTCACCATACGTCATAAAGATATGTATGCCATTTCACCACTGAACATTTATGGATCTCCTCCAATGTAACTAATCAGTTAGCAGATGTACTTCTGTGCTATCACCTGACTATCATCACAATCACTATTACATCATTGTTTGCATGAGAACACACAAAGCATAAGCACAGATGTAGAGAATATCTCATCTTGCGGTAACTGATGTGTCCATGGTCTATAGTTTTTTCACAAATTCATCTATCCTCATCACTGACAGTAACAAACCCCTAATGAGTTAGACATTCACCTAAGGATMATTGCTCTCCCTCTTCTTCCCCTTCCCCTCTTCAGACCCTAATTCCCCCCAAATAACTCCAGACACTAGGTGAAAAGCCTTTCATTGGCGTTGGGGGGCTTATCATCGTGGCGTAGGGAGAGTGCTTAGTGGAGAAAGATCGATCACATTCTCTCCCACATGGAGCTCATCTCCCGTGACGACCACTCTCACCCCAACATTCCACTGAGGTAACCTCTTGGCCGTTAGTTTCACCTCAGTCTTGTCAAGTATTAACCCTCCTCTACACATCAGTGGGCCTCTGATCTCTGCCACTAGGCTAGACAGGGTCTCTGATTGGGTCTGTAATTCATCAAATTAGCGAAGTGGAAAAAGACATGACAATTAGGGAGGAGGGTGGTAGTGTTTGAACATCCTCCACTCGGAACGAATGCCTCCCACAACATGCAGCCTCACACCAACACTGACTGAGTCGCACAACCCACACTGCCACAGACAAGCCAATCTATAAGTGGGATCAGAGAGAGAGAGAGAGAGATCCATTAGAATTTAATGTAAAGCAGTTTGGTGGAAATATATCGAAACATGCACATCCAATGAGGACCCTGCCTTAGTATATCAACACAGTAATGCTAATAACATACAGGTGAAGGGTGTGAACCTGTGTAAAGTTCTTTAAGTAGCTTGTCATACTGAGTGAGCGGACATCTGGGTGCAGAGCTACTGTTTATGGAGGCTGGAGCGACAGACAGCTGTTGTACATTACCATGGTGGAGAAAAGCTGTCAGGGCATCACACCTACAGTACAGCTCAGACAGAGGAATAGACAGGAGAGCCTTCATCATGAAGCTTATGTTTTTACTATAAATGCTAACAACACATTTTGTTCTGAGAGAGCTTGTCCTCTTTGACTTGTGATTTTCTGAAGAGTCTACTGGACGATCATTTAGCGCCCAATTCTTCTAGTCAGTTAAGACCTCAGACATATAAACTCAGCAAAAAACAAATGTCCCTTTTTCAGGACCCTGTCTTTCAAAGATAATTCGTAAAAATCAAAATAACTTCACAGATATTCATTGTAAAGGGTTTAAACACAGTTTCCCATGCTTGTTCAATGAACCATAAACAATTAATGAACATGCACCTGTGGAACGGTCATTAAGACACTAACAGCTTACAGACGGTAGGCAATTAAGGTCACAGTTATGAAAACTTAGGAYACTAAAGAGGTCTTTCTACTGACTCTGAAAAATACCAAAAGAAAGATGCCCAGTGTCCCTGCTCATCTGCGTGAACGTGCCTTAGGCATGCTGCAAGGAGGCATGAGGACTGCAGATGTGGCCAGGGCAATAAATTGCAATGTCCGCATTGTGAGATGCATAAGACAGCGCTACAGGGAGACAGGACAGACAGCTGATCGTCCTCGCAGTGGCAGACCACGTGTAACAACACCTGCACAGGATCGGTACATCGGAAATTCACACCTGCGGGACAAGTACAGGATGGCAACAACAACTGCCCAAGTTATACCAGGAACGCACAATCTCTCCATCATTGCTCAGACTTTCCACAATAGGCTGAGAGAGGCTGGACTGAGGGCTTGTAGGCCTGTTGTAAGGCAGGTCCTCACCAGACATCACCGGCAACAACGTCGCCTATGGTCACAAACCCACCGTCGCTGGACCAGACAGGACTGGCAAAAAGTGCTCTTCACTGACGAGTTGCGGTTTTGTCTCACCAGGGGTGATGGTCGGATTTGCGTTTATCGTCGAAGGAATGAGCGTCTGTACTCTGGAGCGGGATTGATTTGGAGGTGGAGGGTCCGTCGTGGTCTGGGGCGGTGCGTCACAGCATCATCTGACTGAGCTTGTTGTCATCCTCCTCCCTCATGTGGTACCCTTCTTGCAGGCTCATCCTGATAAGACCCTCCAGCCTGACAATGCCACCAGCCATACTGCTCGTTCTGTGTGTGATTTCCTGCAAGACAGGAATGTCAGTGTTCTGCCATGGCCAGCGAAGAGCCCGGATCTCAATCCTATTGAGCACGCCTGGGACCTGTTGGATGGGCGGGTGAAGCCTAGGGCCATTCCCCCCAGAAATGTCTGGGAACTTGCAGGTGCCTTGGTGGAAGAGTGAGGTAACTTCTCACAGCAAGAACTGGCAAATATGGTGCAGTCCATGAGGAGGAGATGCACTGCGGTACTTAATGCAGCTGGTGGCCACACCAGATACTGACTGTAACTTTTGATTTTGACCCCCCTTTGTTCAGGGACACAGTATTCAATTTCTGTTAGTCACATGTCTGTGGAACTTGTTCAGTTTATGTCTCAGTTGTTGAAACTTGTTATGTTCATATAAATATTTACACATGTTAAGTTTGGTGGAAATAAACACAGTTTATTGTGAGAGGACGTTTCTTTTTTTGCTGAGTTTAGTATGTTGGTAACTGATTTCCCTAGAACTGGTGCACCATCCATCTCAATGATAAACATGTTGTATCTCTCCTCTCCTATCATCTCCAGCCTCTTGATCTCAGTCCTCCCTCCCATCCCTCACCCATTCGTCCCTGATTCCCCCTCTCTCTCTGACCCCACAACCCAGTGGGACCATCATCCTGTGGTACACATAATAACTCTGGACCCCGTATCCCAGCCCTCCCATCCATCAACCGTCTGTCCCCCACTTCCCTCTTTCTCTCACCCCACAACCCAGCCCAGCCCAGCGGGAGGCTCTGAAACAATGCTCACGCTCAGACCCCAATTTCTCCAGGTTCCAGGAAGGCTCCTGGGCCTAATCCTATTATTATAATATCATGTGATAGGGATTAACATTGGAAACCAAGGGGCTAGCAGGAAACCACAAGCCTACTCCCCTCGACAACGCACAGCCTCAATTAGACAAGTTAAAAAAGCGTAGCCGCACTCAAGCTGTGGGGGAACACACTAACTAATCCCTGTCATGATCCCACTACAAGTATCAGCTTGAGACTACTTTAACAAAAAATAATGAACCACCATGAGTCCACAGCTCCACAGCTGCCACATGTCAGTGTCTTCAGATTCCTTCAGGAAAGAGTTTTCATAGCATTATGCTAAATCATTACTGCATTGGTTCTCTTTCATTGAAAGTGCAAACAATTAATGTGCAGAACCAGTAACAGAACTGATTGTTATTTAACCACAAAATAAAGACAACTTTTTGGACAGAATCCCCCTACGGAAATAAAACTGAAACAACTACATCACCCAGCATACTCCAGACTAACTCACCACGACTCTTCCACATTTTCAGAGATATTTTCTTAGCCTTGGGCTTGATCTCTGTGGTTCCATCACCAGCAGGCTCCTGTATGCTCTGTAGCGGGGTACTCTGAACAGGTGCAGTGGTGAAGACCTCCGTCTGAGTCCCCACCTGGCCCACCTCTGTCCCTTCTGTGGTCCACAATACCTGGGTGGTTGTGGGGACGGTGGTGGGGGGCTGTGTGGTCATCTCCTGTGCTTTCCCCAGGAAAGCACTCCACCACTGGCCATGAACAGGAGCCATGAGCAGCAGCAGACTATAAAGACGCAGGAGAGCCATCCTGTCCTGATGCTCCAAGTACTGACTAAAAACTTCAACAAGATGTATGTTCTCAGCAGAACAGTTCAGCTCTCAGCCTTCCCTCTCTTCCCTGCTTCTATCTATGTTAACTCTCTCACTTTATGCTCTCGCTCTCTCTTGCTCTCTCACTTTATGCTCTTGCTCTCTCTCTTTCTCTCTCTCTCTTTCTCTTTGTGTGTGTGTTTGCGAGCCACTCTCTCCTCTCGCTCTCTCTCTCTCTCCTATCTCTCTCCTCTCTCTCTCCCTTCCTGGTACTCCTCTGCTCTGCTCAGTGTCTATCGGTGACCCCTGCTCCAGACCCCCTCAGCACCATGCAGACTTAGGTATTTCACAGTCGGCAACAGCAGCAGCAGCTCTACTATACGTCCGGCACAGCAGCAGCTCTACTATACGTCCGGCACAGCAGCAGCTGTACACTATGTCCGGCCAGCATCACAGTGGGTCTGTTAAGAGCATGTAAGCCACAGCCCTCTTGAGTAATGCAATCTACCTCCGTATACCACTATCACTAACTCTACTACAGCTTACTGAACATGAAGGAACTGTCTATCACTGGTCTTTGCTTACAAAACAAATTGTGGTCAGTTGGAAGAATGTTCAATAATGGGCACTGCGACATTGGCTAGGCTCCTGGATGAGATATTTCCTGCTTATAAGGACATAGTGAGCACTGCACACATTTTTCAATCCCCCAGGGACAGAAATCAGGACTACAAGATCTCAAAAGAATTCTGTAAAAAAGGCACCACAAACGAACAAATAATTAAATGTAACATTAACGGTTTCTACAACATTTGGCATTTAACATATTACCTATCCTCAGTCAGTTGCATTCATGTCCATTAATAAACTCAATAGAAGTACAGGTGTAGAGGTACATCTCCACTGTTTTTTAAATTATTGACATAAATGCTCAACTCGGGCAAATAGTACAGGGCCAGGAATCTGCCAATCAGTGGCTGTCTGACTTTGAGGGGCCATGGACACTGATTTGACATGGGAGAGTGAAAAGCTGGACTGTGACAAAAGAGGGGAGGAGAAACATGGCACGGAGGAGAGGAGATGGGTTTCTGCCAAGCCTGCACAGTTCAGTGATCAGAGGGGCTGGGCAGAGACACAGGCAGGCAGGCGTAGTGACAAAGAGAAGCCTCTTCCGCTACTCAGTACTCATGGCTCTGGTGTTGTGTGTTGAGGGGATGAGGATGGGGCCTATGGACAGGTCTCCTGAGTCACCCTTGACCAGCAGCACACACACACACACACACACACACACACACACACACACACACACACCACACAACACACACACAAACACACACACACACACACACACACACACACACACACACACACACACACAGAGAGAGGAGGATGAGCCCACTCCGGACCAATCATTTATAAGTAACAGAGGAACACACTGTTCAGATATTGCGTCATTAACAGTAACGGTACCCATTAAAATGCACAGTAAGATTACCTATACACAATCATCCATTGAACACTAACTGTTACTGTGATGTGCATGTTTGGATATTTCGACCAGGACTTGGAATTGACAGTGCATTATCATTTCCCAGCAATCCACAGTGGTGCTATGGATGGACTCCATCCACAGTGGTGCTACAGTGGTCCTAATGAGGGACTGGATGTTTGCTAAATGGACCAGATGATGGATTTACTGTAATCTGGAGAAAAGCAGAGAGGAAGAAAGGAAGCCCTGGTTAGCCTGCCCCCTGGTGGTAGTGTATTATGTACGGGTGTTCTGGGGATCCATGTTGCACCCCTCTCTAATCCCAGTCTTATCCAGGGGGACTAGAGGCCAGAGGGGCAAGGGGCTAGGAGGCCAGGGAAGGTAACCACTAACCTCCGTCTCACTTCAATGCCCCCACGACATCCATGAATTGGTTTATTGTCACAAGCCATCAGCTGAAGCATGTTGTGAATCTATTCACACAGAGATGAGACTGTAATTTTCCAAAAGGAAACAGCACACAATACCTTTGACAATATAGTAATATAGTAACACCTGCAACTTCATCACATGTATAGAAGAGCTTTGGCCCAAAGTGATTTAAATGCCCATTGCAATGAACAATGAGGACTGATGCTATAAATATTGAGCACATATAAAGCCTAACTATAAAAAATGGGTTTGAATACCCATTAAAATCTGTGATAAATTCCTKTCAATTTCACTATGGTGATGGAACCTCTTTGAAGCAGAAAATGTCTCTGTGTTTAATATAAGAATTCAGATTTTTGGTAACTGTGTAATTTGTAACAGGTGTAAATGCAATCACCATCACCATAGACCCAGTATTAGATAGAACGTCCGACCCTGTCTGCCTGTGGGGAAAACAACCTGTGGATTCCTAGGTTACCCCATTGGCTCATAGCAAAAACGTGCCTGTTGTCTGCTTGTTTTAGTGAATTACAAAACGACAATTAAGAAGAGTACAACATGTCTAAAGATGACTTTTCAACCTTGCCTGCTCCCTAACGTTCTCCCTACTGAGAGAAAGTTATATTGTTGGGCTTCCCTTATGCCCCTTTTCCTCTCCAACACCGAATAGCCTGAAGCCACAGGGCTCTTCTTGCAGGCTCTATTTCTCTACGCTGGAGCATTTCGAACCGTAGGTCGGGATTTTTTACCTGTCTACATGTACATTGAACAACATCATAGCTGTGTTTTCTACATGTTTTGTTATTTCTGTATAACAAAAAATCAACAACGATGTTGCCTATTTTACAGTGGGGCTCAATAGGAAAGAATGTTGCTTTTCCCCAATTTGTGGGCGTGGTCAAGGGGAATTCCTTAATATTACATGAACACCGACTGGGACTGTCTATAGTCGTAAATTCAGTGTTTACGCTGAGAGGTCTAAAACAACTACACACACAGTGGTCCTCTAGCTCCACCATGTGGTCACATCTAGAATCACAGACAGAACTTCATTCCCTTAAGAAAACAGCCTTGTATACATAGTCTGCGTCCCTTCCATCCCACATGGCACCCTATTCCCTCTATAGTACACTACTTTTAACCAAAGCCCTGGTCAACAGTATGCACTACACAAGGAATAGAGTGGAATTTGGGATACAGAGATACAACCCACAGCCAATCACAGCAGTCTCTGTCACTTTAGATTAACCAATGTGATGTCAGTAGGGGTCAGGTCTCACTAAAGAGAAGAGCCAACCTGACAGCCAACCTTGACAGAGGTCAGTTCTCACTAATCATTTAGCAAAGCAAAGGAGGCTTCACGGGTGAACAAAAACAGAGCTTCGCCACATTAAATCACCATCACTGGGAAGCTCTCTCATCAAGAGCCCCTCAAATATTGTATCATTATTATGGGCAGCAGATCAAAAGCAGTCTGAATTTATTGGGGTGATTTAATCAGACACGTGGGCCCACCGGCCTCTAGTTCAGTCTGGTCTAAGTCTCTTTCTCAAAAAAAGATTTGTCCCATCATGTAGCAAGACAAACATTCTGATGTTCTATTGTTCTTTGAATATTATTTTCCTTGCTAAATAATAAATTTTTAGTATGCCACCAGACATTAGGATATTCAGGAGATCCCTTCTCCAGTAGCTATCCTCACCAGTTGTTTACAGTAAGGAAAGTATTCAGACCTCTTGACTTTTCCACATTTTGTTACGTTACAGCCTTATCCTAAAATGGATTTAATAAAAACATTTCCTCATCAATCTGCACACAATACCCCATAATGAGAAAGTGAAAACAGGTCTTTAGAATTTTTTGCAAATGTATCACAAATAAAAAACAGAAATACCTTATTTTAAATACTAAGGTAGCCACTCCTCAGTAAGGCTCGACAGCCCGCTTGAAGTTTGCCAAAAGGCACCTAAAGGACTCTCGTACCATGAGAAACAAGATTATCTGGTCTGATGAAACCAAGATTGAACTCTTTGGCCTGAATGCCAAGCGTCAAGTCCGGAGGAAACCTGGCACCATCCCTACAGTGAAGCATGGTGGTGGCAGCATCATGCTGTTGGGAATGTTTTCCAGCGGCAGGGACTGGGAGACTAGTCAGGATTGAGGGACAGATGAAAGTACAGAGATATCCTTGATGAAAACCTGCTCCAGAGCACTCAGGTCCTCAGACTGGGGAAAAGGTTCACCTTCCATCAGGACAACGACCCTAAGCACACAGCCAAGACAACACATGAGTGGCTTCAGGACAAGATTGAATTGTACTACACCGGCTCTGTCGCTCGTCGGATGTGGCAGGGTTTGCAAACTATTACAGACTACAAAGGGAAGCACAGTGGAATAAAGTAACAAAATGTGGAAAAAGTCAAAGGGACTGAATACATTCCGAATGCACTGTATACATTCAGTTCAGCCTAAATTTTATCTGAGGGCTGGCCAATGTCTTTAATAAAACTACATAACATCTCAACGGCATAAAACTGCCACATGACATTCAAATAAAAGGGCGTTACTATGGACAAAATGCCAACTTGACATAAAAAGCATAAAATATTCCTTGGAATTTACAGTTGGACCAATCCACTTTGAGGACAGAGTATGTAGGATGTCCATACGGTAGCCAATGTATTTATTGTGTCAGAGGAACATAAAATCCAAATCCTTGTCTAGACATAAGAGCTAGAGGTGGAGACCAGTGGAGATGTAGACAGTGTGTGACTGTTCTCCAGTCTGGGACAGGTAATAATATAACATTTAACTTTTAAACTCTCCCTCCACACATAGATACATAAGTTCACTCTCCCTTCTAGCGATACAACTCAATGCAGCCTCGATTGCAAGTCTGTTTTCCTATTTCTAGGAAAACAGCAATAGGAAAAAATCCCCAAATCCTAGATGCCAAAGTCCTGCCCTTGAGCAAGACGCTTAACCCCTACAACAGCTCCCAGTGTGGCAGTTCACCTCGCCAAAACCTATGTATGTGGGGTTGGATTAAAAGTGGAAGTAGAGCAATTTACATGGTTAACTGCTTTGCTCAAGGGTACATCGACAGATTTTTTCCCCAGTTGGCTCAGAGATTCAAAACAGTGACGTTTCAGTTACTGGCCCAACGCTCTTAAGCACTAGGCTACCTGSCACCCCATGTGTGTGAACCAGCCCTAAGGGGTTTTGACATAGGCTTTGTTTGTGATTAGGTAGGGCTAAGGCCAGTCCTGCCCATCCTTATTGTGATGCAGACTGCCTCCCTCAGGGAAGGTGAAATCCAGAGAATGTAAAGAATGCTAGAGCTGAAGACACCTCGTGTCTCCCCAACACCCAGCTAAAGACACAGTGACCACTTGCAGGTCAGAGCTGAAAAGGGGGGGAGAAGAGAGTGAATGCATTTTCTTCAATCAATTATTTTAGAACTAGGGAGCTCCTCTATTGTCACTCAGGGATCAATCACAGTTAACCTGGGCTGGGAAGAGAGGAGGGGTCCCAGGAGACAGACTAAGTATGGTGGGAAAAGCCCCAAAACAGAGAGAAGATAGAGCCTATGAGTGGGTGTGTTGTTACCTAACCTGGGGGTGGCCAGAAAGCTGACCTCACAATAAGAATGCCTGTTCTAGAATGTCCTCAGAGAAAGAATGAAAAGCCAAAAAGCCAACAAAGGATTATTAAGGCACAGCAATATCTGACCCTTGTGAGACCTCAACCTATGAGGTTGAGATACAAAACTGTATTTCCAAAATACTTTTCATCACCTAAGCCTGGGTAGTGACCCTCCTATTTTGTGTAAACCACAGAGTGCAGATTGAGTGTAGCATTAGACTAAACCTGATGTTGAGGGTGTCTTCCAAGTACTTGTTTGTTACTGATAGACAATCAATGTCCTTGAGTGAGTATGTTCGCTAATCGAACTGCTTACTTACAGGTCTTTAGTTGACAGTGGGTAACTTATACAGAAAAGTACTTTGCACTTCGGCTTACCGACTGTCACAACTGTGAAGAGCAGTAACGTGGCTCAGCAGCAAATTAAAATATCCCAAAGGCGCCTTGTATTTGAGGATATGCCTCTATGCCATAAATCCAGAGTTTGGCTTTGGCTCTAGATAACCTTGAGAGAACTTAGTGTATAAAGCGACACAGCTCTCCACAGAGTGAGTACAGAGAGGGTCTCTTTTGACCAAAGTGGTTGTGATGTCCAGGGCAGGTCGTCCAGCCAATTCTATTAGCTTTAAAGGAAGTCATGAGAGGAGAATTATCCAACCTCAGACATTCTCCTCTCCTCAGATACAGACAGTGGCCTAAAGCGTGTGGCTGTGTGCTGTGACAGCCATGTAGGGATGGTGGACAGCAGTTGCCTGCAGCCATTGGTAATTGAGTAAAGAAGATATACAGTGTCTGGCATTGGCTCATTGAGTGGAATGACTTGTACTAAATGCATTACAGTGAGGTCAATAATATAAACCTATGCTAAATGCAAGTTATTTTGGAAGTTATCAGAGCACATAACACATGAACACCTCCACCTCAATCATCAAGTTTGCAGACGACACTACAGTGGTAGGCTTGATTACCAACAACGACTAGACGACACTACAGTGGTAGGCTTGATTACCAACAACGACTAGACGACACTACAGTAGGTGGGCTTGATTACCAACAACGACTAGCGACACACAGATGGTAGGCTTGATTACCAACAACGACTAGACGACACTACAGTGGTAGCTTGATTACCAACAACGACTAGACGACACTACAGTGGTAGGCTTGATTTACCAACAACGACTAGACGACACTACGTGTGGGCTTGATTACAACAACGACTAACGACACTACAGTGGTAGGCTTGATTACCAACAACGACTAGACGACACTAACAGTGGTAGGCTTGATTACCAACCCGACTAGACGACACTACAGTGGTAGCGTTGATTACCAACAACGACTAGACGACACTACAGTGGTAGGCTTGATTACCAACAACGACTAGACGACACAGTGTAGGCTTTGATTACCAACAACGACTAGACGACTACAGTGGTGGCTTGATTACCAACAACGACTAGACGCACACTACAGTGGTAGGCTTGATTACCAACAACGAATAGACGACACTACAGTGGTAGGCTTGATTACCAACAACGACTAGACGACACTACAGTGGTAGGCTTGATTACCAAACGACTAGACGACACTACAGTGTAGGCTTGATTACCAACAACGACTAGACGACACTACAGTGGTGGCTTGATTACCAACAACGACTAGACGACACTACAGTGGTAGGCTGATACAACAACGACTAGACGACACTACAGTGGTAGGCTTGATTACCAACAACGACTAGACGACACTACAGTGGTAGGCTTGATTACCAACAACGACTAGACGACACTACAGTGGTGGGCTTGATTACCAACAACGACTAGACGACACACAGTGGGGGCTTGATTACCAACAACGACTAGACGACACTACAGTGGTAGGCTTGATTACAACAACGACTAGACGACACTACAGTGGTAGGCTTGATTACCAACAACGACTAGACGACACTACAGTGGTGGCTTGATTACCAACAACGACTAGACGACACTACAGTGGTAGGCTTGATTACCAACAACGACTAGACGACACTACAGTGGTAGGCTTGATTACCAACAACGACTAGACGACACTACAGTGGTAGGCTTGATTACCAACAACGACTAGACGACACTACAGTGGTAGGCTTGATTACCAACAACGACTAGACGACACTACAGTGGTAGGCTTGATTACCAACAACGACTAGACGACACTACAGTGGTAGGCTTGATTACCAACAACGACTAGACGACACTACAGTGGTAGGCTGATTACCAACAACGACTAGACGACACTACAGTGGTAGGCTTGATTACCAACAACGACTAGACGACACTACAGTGGTGGCTTGATTACCAACAACGACTAGACGACAATACAGTGTAGGCTTGATTACCAACAACGCACGAGCGACACTACAGTGGTGGGCTTGATTACAACAAACGACTAGACGACACTACAGTGGTAGGCTTGATTACCAACAACGACTAGACGACACTACAGTGGTAGGCTTGATTACCAACAACGACTAGACACGACTACAGTGGTGGGCTTGATTACCAACAACGACTAAACGCGACACACAGTGTAGGCTTGATTACCAAACCAACGACGACTAGACGACACTACAGTGGTGGGCTTGAGAAACAACAACGACTAGACGACACTAACAGTGGTAGGCTTGAATGACCAACAACGACTAGACGACACTACAGTGGTAGGCTTGATTACCAACAACGACTAGACGACACTACAGTGGTAGGCTTGATTACCAACAACGACTAGACGGCCTACAGGGAGGAGGTGAGGGCCCTCGGAGTGTGGTGTCAGGAAAAAAAACTCACACTCAACGTCAACAAAATGAAGGAGATGATCGTGGACTTCAGGAAACAGCAGAGGGAGCACCCCCCTATCCACATCGACGGGACAGCAGTGGAGAAGGTGGAAAGTTTTAAGTTCTTCGGCATACACATCACGGACAAACTGAAATGGTCCACCCACACAGACAGCGTGGTGAAGAAGGTGTAACAGCGCCTCTTCAACCTCAGGAGGCTGAAGAAATTTGGCTTGTCACTGAAAACCCTCACAAACTTTTACAGATGCACAATCGAGAGCATCCTGTCGGGCTGTATCACCGCCTAGTACGGCAACTGCTCCACCCTCAACCGTAAGGCTCTCCAGAGGGTAGTGAGGTCTGCACAATGCATCACCGTGGGCAAACTACCTGCCCTCCAGGACACCAACATAACCCAATGTCACAGGAAGACCAAAAAGATCATCAAGGACAACAACAAACCGAGCAACTGCCTATTCCCCCTGCTAGCATCCAGAAGGCGAGGTACAGCTGCATCAAAGCTGGGACCGAGAAACTGAAAAACAGCTTATATCTCAAGGCCATCAGACTGTTAAACAGCCATCACTAACATTGAGTGGCTGCTGCCAACATACCGACTCAAATCTCTAGCCACTTTAATAATTAAAAATTAGATGTAATAAATGTTTCACTGGTCACTTTAAACAATGCCACTTTATATAATGTTTACATACCCTACATTACTCATCTCATATGTATATACTGTACCATCTACTTCATCTTGCCTATGCCGCATGGCAATTGCTTATCCATATATTTATATGTACATATTCTTATTCATTTCTTTACACTTGTGTATATAAGGTCGTTTTTGTGAAATTGTTACATTACTTGTTAGATATTACTAAACGGTCGGAACTAGAAGCACAAGCATTTCGCTACACTCGCATTAACATCTGCTAACCATGTGTATGTGACCAATAAAATTTGATTTTGATCAGGAATCAWTCAGTTGTACGATGTGTACACTAATGTCCACAGATTGAATAATACAAGGCATGAAACATTTGAGCAACCTTTTAGTATTAACTTCAATTACCTCTTGAATGTCAAAGTCTCTTTCAACAGCTGTGTGTCCTCTGACAATACTAAGCCTGCCATGCGGGGCTAAGCCTTGGTCAATCTTGACATCTGGCCCACTGAAATACAGTAGACTCAGTTTTTATTGTTTCAAGTGTCCCCCGACCTTACCCTAACCCCCACCCTTATCCTCACCCCCACCCTCACCCCAAGCCCACCATCGCCTGAAGACAAGCGCAGTAGGGGACATTGATGTGGTTTTTCCATTGGGTAATGCGTGCCCCAGATAATTGGGAGAGCTGAATAGGCGAGTCAATGTGGTAAGTCCTATAGACAAGTGGTCTCTCATGGTTGATCTATCCCTTTATGAGCTCATTTGGCCCGTGGTGAACTTGTAGGTTCACTCCCATTGTCAATTGTGTAATTGTTTGACCTAGCTCAAACGCCCCAAAAATGTGGGATTTTACACGAGTTTGAATGGGAGAATTCTATTGAATCTCCAATCAACATATTGTATGATATGAATATCACGAGGTTTCTTGTCTATGGACATTTGTGGAGGTTGGCTAGGAGACACTTCTGTGGCCAGCCCTCTTGTTTGCCCAGCTGTAAGCCACTATCTAAACACAACTTCTCAGCCTGAAAAATCTTGAAACTTTTTAATCTCTTGAGCACACGTGTAAATCCTCAGATCCCATTCTCACTGGAGGGGGGTGGTGATGGAGGGTGGGTCATGTGCTAGTAGCTGACATTTTCTTGGTTTCAGGATGTTCACAGAGTACTGTTAGTACTGAAATTATGAAATGTTTCATGCCACTTTCAACTGTAAATAGTGTCACTTTTTGGTCTCCGAGCATGACATAACATATAATCTATCCTTTCCTGTTTACAATCTAAGTGATTGCATTTAAATTCCCCCCAGTCCTATTCACCTCTTAAACACCTCTACATCATGTTTCAGTTGAGAATAGTTCATTCATGGCCATGTCTTCCTGTGCTTGGGTGTAACTATTTACATTTGGCTGTATAGAGAGGCTGGGCTGACCTGAACACAGGTCTACAGTACAGTAGCACTACAAGGGCTAACACGGCCATATTTCATTTTGTGTCCTCATTGGAAGCAATAACAAACAGAGTTCAGGGTCAGCCTTAAGGGCACACCTTTAAAGATCAGTGTAATTAACAGGAACGTTTTCTGAAACATCACCTGTCTTGCTGGGTAATCAGATGAGTTTATTTACCTAATTCTAAATGAATACCTTCTGGGAGGTCAGGTCAGCTAAAGTACTACAGTACCATTAATGCAATAAATTGTTTAAGAACATACATTTCTTATATTGTATGATGCCATGCCAAAATAACACAGTCCTTGATCATTAAGTGCTTAAAGTGGCCTAATGTCCAAATCCACTAAAAAAGGAAAGGTAGCTGATAAAGTGTCTGATAGAGTCACTAGATTCCTAATAACATCTGGGAGTACAGTACAGTTCACTAGGGACGTTTCTGCTGCAACGCTGTTCCCACAATTAGTAGTAATGGCTGGGCAGAGAGACCTGTTGAGATGCATTGTGTGGTCTGCCACTCATGCTTATTTGGGTCAGACAGAGGAGGGCCTGGGCCGTCTCTCTGGGTCTGCCAAGGGTCCCTTCACAACACAACAGGACAGAAGAGTTAGCAGGGTATCAGGGTTCAGACAAGCAAGCCCCTTCCAAAAACAACAAGTACACAAATGCATGCGCACACACACAGACACACACACGTACTTTGGCAGGTAAGGAAAACACAATGCCTCTGTGTCTGGTTTTGTCTTTCAGTCCGCTCTATTAAGACTATCTAGCCATTTCACTGGCTCACTCAACCAACCAGAAATCATACAGCACTGGTGGCATCACGTCATAACAGAATGTGGCAACATTATGTCCACACAGGAAAACAGTCCAGTAAAACAAACCTCTATTGATTGTTGTTCAGGCTGAGACAGATGTGTTACAGTGACTGAGCAGTGATTCAGCACCAGCAGAGTTCATTCATAAATCTCCCTTTGTAGGGAGTGAAAGAGGTCAAATGTACAGGTGAGATAACTTAGTAACGTGCCCTCAAACTATGAACTGTCACTGTGATGATCACTGTCTAGTGTCGACTGGTATCTCAATGATTTGTAGCCCCACAGTCACACTCTCCTCTAATTATGGTCTCACAGGAGAAGACTGGAGTCATTTTGTGTAAATTCACCCATATGCCAGCAGCATTTATGATCTTACAAGTTCATTATGAACTCATGTTAACCTCTAACTAGCCTCTGTAGAGTCCCCAACAACCGGATGTTCAAGTTTTCAGGGGAAATGGACACGACTTCTGCTTTTTAACATTAACCAGGCGACATCTTAACTCCTGCTCCTGGATTGGTTGAACAGTGCAGAAGAGAACCTCCCCTGACAGTTTTTATTTTATTTTACACATGCTACGTTTGGTTAACCTCTTCCTAACAACGAGAACAGTGTAAAGTTTGAACACACCTGGGATGTTAAATGTGTCACCTGTCATGAGACAGCACTCTGACCCTTTGATGAGGTGGTGAGATGCTGCTATAATCTAACAATAGACAATAAGTCATCTGTGCAGCACAAACACAAACACAAGCAGACCAATCAGAGCAAGAGTTCACAGATGAGAGAGAAGACACCATCCAGCAGGAATAACACTCTCCTAGTCAAAAGTAGTGCACTATAAAGTGAATAGGGTGCCATTTGGGATACAACCTAAATGTGAGGTGTTGACAGGAGGTACATCTAGTCATTCATTCTCCATGCCAGTGTAATCTCTCTATGAATCTGTGTCAGGTCGTCCCCAACACAGCTGCATAATGGCCAGGGCTTCCCTTTCACTGGGTGTGTTTCCACAACTTTACAGGACGGAGCAGCAGCCGAGAGAGAGAGAGAGAGAGAGAGAGAGAGAAAAGAGAGAGAGAGAGAGAGTTTTCTAAGGCAGACACAAGATTGCCTTCACATTCAAATGTGGATAATCTTTAGATGAGGGTTGTACTTACTAGCCTTTTCAACAGATGTAACCAAGGAGGAAACCTCACGTCTACAAAATAACACATTTTGAGCACATGGAAAATATGATATTCACGTCAACGTCCAAAAAGTAAAATAACTTTCCATTGAGTGGCTTTTCTCCTCAAAACTAAAGCTAACCGTTACATTATAGCTCAGTGACAACTTTTACAGTTGGTCTTGAAACACAATTCTGTTCTTCATGGCAATATACTGGAAATGGAGCTTACTGGGACCCTTTCCAAGAAGTGGAGGGAATTTCTTAGCCCATAAATCTGTGAATAAGGTTAATATTGTGAATTGTTCAACATATTAACTGGGCTTCGAAAGAAAACACCCACTGGGGGTGTCACGCCCTGGCCATAGAGAGGCTTTTACTCTCTATTTTGGTTAGGCCAGGGTGTGACTAGGGTGGGCATTCTAGTTTCTTTATTTCTATGTTTTTCTATTTCTTTGTGTTTGGCCGGGTGTGGTTCTCAATCAGAGGCAGCTGTCTATCGTTGTCTCTGATTGGGAATCATACTTAGGCAGCCTTTTCCCACCTGTGTTTTGTGGGTAGTTGTTTTCTGTATAGTTTAGTATCCTTACAGAACTGTTCGTTTTTCTCTTTGTTATTTTTGTTCTAGTGTTCTGATTTAATAAAATATCATGAACACATACCACGCTGCACCTTGGTCCACTCCTTCTTCATCAGACGAGCGTTACAGGGGGTCACCTCACTGTACTTTATTGGCCAAACATGAGTTCCTTCATGAGGAACTGAACTAAACTAAAATCAAATGTGAAAGGCAGTAATATTCGGCCCCAATAAAATAAAATAAAATCTGTGAAATAGACTTGACTGTAAAATGATGAAGTCCTCGGTCATAAAAAAATTAAACCTCAGTTAGCAGTGGATTTTGTGGGAAGACGACACAATCCCTGTTGCCTTTCACATCTTAATTACCAGATGTTTTGGCAATCGAGTGATGATTATATTTAGAATTACGACATTCCTACACATACACACATTCCCATGTTTTAACGCAGACATCTGAAAACTGCACATTGCGAATCGGAATTATGTTATTATACAGGCTTTTGGTATTTTTATTCTAATTTGATTCGAAGCATAGTTAACATGATATTCTCCAGAGCCACTCCATTAGACAGCAGATTGAAAAGGAAATATGTATTTCTGAATAGTCCTTCAGAGATTAACATAAGTCTGTGTTCAACAGATGGTACTGTGCAGAGTCAGGTTAATGATAAAGTAACAACCTTAAATAACAGCACAGTTATATCTCTATGGTAATAACAATGTCCTAGTGAACCTTACTTCATAAGGTGCCACAATAGTGCACTTGTCTGAGATGACAAGCTGAAGCATAAATGGATAATATCTGCTCACCAACTCAATCAACATTAGTCTGTAGCCAGAGGGGATGTTTTTGGCTTTCTTGGTTGGACTTAAACCCAGTGAAGGTGCAGCTCTGTAAACACAGAGACCGTATTAAACCCTGTCACACAGGGTGGGAGAAACACCCCAATATCATCCCTCCCTCTCACGTCCCTGTCTAAAACCCATAGAGAGAATGGGATGGGAGTGTTTTCCTCCTCTCCCACTTCAAAGTCACTTTTCCACACGGGCTTGGTCAGCATTACAAGCATGTGGACAAGAGGGAAGTCCTAATTTACATAAGAAGTGACCACACCAGTTCACACCCAGGTGCTGTGTTTAACCAGACCACTGCTTCCAGGTCCACTGTGCACACATGAGGATGGGGAGGAAACCATGTCCCATCAAACAAACARTAGATCCACATCCTATAGCACAGTATATGAGGACCTATTGAAACAAATTCAATAAATTAGACATGCTAAATTGGGAGGGGGGGGATATCTATACACTCTAAAAAGTGTTCACTTACACGTATTGTACTGTATGTGACTCACATATTATTTTGAATACATATGCAAAAAATGCAGGTCCACATAAGGACGTCATATGATCATATAACTCAAGACTAGCTCTGAATCTGTTTATCATATGCTACTGTATGCACATGATAATCTACGTGATGGAATAAAACATGCCTTCAGCTATTCATACAATAAAATAGTTGCATTCAACTTTCAGTGTGGAGGTAAAATTTTCAGCTGACAGGTCATTTGAAAAGCATCTGCAGCCTGGGTGGTCCAATGTAATGTACACTAAAATAAAACTACATAGGCTTACATCTCACACCTTAAAGCCAGAGTCCTTAAAGGCCCAATGCAGCCATTTTTATATCAACATCAAATCATTTCATTTCTGGGTAACGATTAAGTACCATACTGTAATATAATTCCATTAAAATCGGCAAAAGTAGGTTTTTAGCAAATGTCTGGGAGTGGTCTGAGTGGGGAGGGAAAAACAAAGAAATCGCTGTTATTGGTATCGAGATTTGGTACTCTCTTTGTTATTGGTCTATTAACCAATTTACAGCATGGTGATGACACCATGCAAAGCTAAAACTCCCGCCCATGTAAACCTGCTGATTAGAAGGTCCTGTGTAGATTGTATTTTTAACCAGCAAGTACAGTGCCTTCAGAAAGTATTCATACCCCTTGACTTATTCCACATTTGTTGTGTTACAGCCTGAATTCAAAAATTATTAAACTGATTTATTTTCTCACCAGTCTGCACTCAATTACCCATAATGACAAAGTGAAAACATGTTTGTAGAAATGTTTGCACATTTATTGAAAATKAAATACAGAAATATCTAATTTACATAAGTATCCACACCAATGAGTCAATACTTTTTAGAAGCACCTTTATCAGTGATTACAGCTGTGAGTCTTTCTGGGTAAGTCTCTAGAGCTTTCCACACCTGGATTGTGCAACATTTGCCCATTATTCTTTTCTAAATTCTTTCAAATTGGTTGTTGATCATTGTTAGACAACCATTTTCAGGTCTTGCCATAGATTTTCAAGTAGATTTATGTCAAAACTGTAACTCTGAAACTCAGGAACATGCACTGTCTTCTTGGTAAGAAACTCCAGTGTATATTTGGCCTTGTGTTTTAGGTTATTGTCCTGCTGAAAGGTGAATTCATCTCCCATTGTCTGGTGGAAAACAGACTGAAACAGTTTTTCTCTAGGATGTTGCCTGTGCTAAGCTCCCTTCCATGTATTTTATATCTTGAAAAACTCCCCAGTCCTTAGTGATTACAAGCATACCCATAACATGAGGCAGCCACTATGCTTGAAAATATGGAGTGGTACTCAGTAATGTGTTTTAAAGGGTTTTCCCCAAACATAACACTTTTTATTCAGGACAAAAAGTAAATTGCTGTGCCACGTTTTTTGCAGTATTACTTTAGTGCCTTGTTGCAAACAGGATGCATGTTTTGGAATATTTGTACTCTGAACAGGCWTCCTTMTTTTCACTCTGTCAATTAGGTTAGTGTTGTGGAGTAACTACAATGTTTTGATCCATCCTTAGTTCTCCTATCACAGCCATTTAACTCTATAACTGTTTTAAAGTCACCATTGGCTTCATGGTGAAGTCCCTGAATGGTTTCCTTCCCTCTGGCAACTGAATTAGGAAGGACGTATGTAGCTTTGTAGTGACTGGGTGTATTGATACACCATCTAAAGTGTAATAATAACTTCACCAACTTCACCTTCACCACCATATTCAATGTCAGATTTTTTTTACTCATCTACCAATAAGAGCCCTTCATGGCGAGGCATTGGAAAACCTCCCTGATCTTTATGGTTGAATCTGTGTTTGAAATTCACTGATTGACTGAGGGACCTCATAGATAATTGGGTGTGTGGAGTACAGAGATGAGGTAGTCATCAAAAAATCATGTTAAACACTATTATTGCACACAGTCCATGCAACTTATAGACTTGTTAAGGGGGGGGATACAGACTCACATAGACTTGTTAAGCACATATTTCATCCTGAACTTATTTAAACTTGCCACAACAAAGGGCTTGAATACTTATTGACTCAAGACATTTCAGCTTTTCATTTTTAATTAATTTGGATGAACATATTCCACTTTGACATTTTGGGGTATTGTGTGTAGGCCAGTGAAAAATAATCGAAATTGTATCCACATTTAATACAGGCTGTAACACAACAACATGTGGAAAAATCAAGGGGTGTGAAAACTTTCGGAATGCATGTATCAGGAAATAACACTGATTACATTTTTTTCACACTTTTGCAGTTAGTTTCATCACCTGTTGTACAATATGATATAAAACACAGGAATAACAGAATTTTGACCGCACTGTGGCTTTAATTGAAACAATAACAAAGCAGTTGCCCAGCCTCTGTTTTAGTAAAAAGCTGAGGGATGGCCTGGAGAAATGTAACCACTCTCAACTTCATAGACAGAGCTATGGATGCAAGGACTGGCCATCCAAATTAGAGTTGTAATCATGTTTTGAGGCTATACAGTGTGTGTTTACATTTACATAGTTTACAAACATTGGAGTAAAACAATCTTATATGATTGGTTCTGATGGGGTAGAACAGTTGAACTAAGCTCATGAGGCATTTATACGTTATCTTCTTCAATAATCAATGGGTATAGAGTATAACATAAATTTATAGGTACAAAAATCGATTTAGCAACTAAGGATTCATGCTTTAAATCAACCTCCTCGCAAAGTGATCATGTAGCCTTTATCAATTTGACATACTGTATGTAACCAATTTCACATAAAGAAGGCTATTTGAAAAGAAGCTACTTTGTCTTTCAATTAGCCAATGTTCAAGACATTCTTTACCGCGGTACACGTAGCAAGTCAATAGCCTAGGCTTTGAGAATCACATACAGCACTTCCAAGTAGCCTATCTCCCAGAAAAAAATACATCAAATAGACATATATTAATTATGAATAGTTACATTTCAAAACGTCTTACCTTCAATGACCTGAACCGCAGTAGAAAAGTGATACAGCAGGACGAGATGAATAACCAGAGACCACCTGGACAGGCTGGAGATAAGCAAATGATGTTAGGTGAGTTAGCCCGAATCTTTTTTGGTCTTCAAAATTAAGCACAAAACATTAAAATAAACACCCTTACCGAATAATCATTTTGGGCTCGATTTGCAAAATCCAAGAATTCAAAATGGTCCTTAATTAACGTGCTTAGAGTTGGAATCTGCTCTCTCACGCGCTCTGTCTCCTGCGGACCTTTGCATCTCCTGCGGCTGAGTGCACTCTCAAGCTCTCTCCCTCTCTCTCTCTCTCTCTCTCTCTCTCTCTCKCTCTCTCTCTCCGACAGCCTGGAGTAAACCCACCAATCGAACAAAGACATTCTCAGTTCTTCAGTGAGTCACTGGCCCATGGACATGGAAATCTGACTCCTTAAAATCCCTCACTGAACCGCTGCGTTAAACTTCTTATCCTCGCCATTTTTATGGCGACTAGCTGAACTGCCATAGACTTTTCCAGCAGCACTATTTATTAATTTTTTTTATTAGAGCTACTGAATATGATGGCATGACAGCTATATTGCAATCATTTTATCAAGCTGGCTGGGGATAGCTCCTCTACATACTGTAAAAAAAAGAAATAGAGGTGGCCTAACTGAAAAAAATTATAACCAATTCCACAAGTGTTTCATTTGGAGTGTTGCAATAAATCACATGTTTGAGTTGGCCAAAACTTTGTTCTGACTCAATGAGACAAGATGGGGGGAAATTGAAAAAAAATCGAATAATGTGTTAAGGAAATTGTTCTGATTCATGAGACTTGAAGTTGCTCAACAATGGAAATAATTTTATCACAAAATATTGGGTGGCAGGTAGCCTAGTGGTTAGAGCATTGGACTTGTAACCGAATGGTTACAAGATCAAATCCCTGAGTTGACAAGGTTGTTCTGCCCCTGAACAAGGCAGTTAACCCACTGTTCCTCGGTGTCATTAAAAATAAGAATTTGTTCTTAACTGACTTGCCTAGTTAAATAAATATTTGTCAAATATTGCAAAACGAATGGTAAACATCCTTTCATGGCTGATACCTAACAACAGGTAGTGGCACTGTGACAGTGAAGTTTAGTAATAAGGTCATAGACCTTGCAAGTCTGTTTGATGTTTAGCTGTCATCAACCACTGGGGTCTGTTAAGGCCTTTCCATAGACCCTGTATCACATTACTCTCAGCACCCTGTCTAGATGCTAATCTGTGGCAGACTTCATGAACTGGACCTGCTGGAGACAAGGGTAGCGTTAGCAAGGTGTACCCTGTTGGCATGTTGACCATGCCAGGCATCCCCACAAATACCTGACACAATATGCTATTATGAGCTGATATCAGTTGATATGCAACTGCACCAGATTCCTCCAGAACAGAGTTTGAAATTGGATGTGCTCTCTTTAAAGGATCATGGAGAAGTTAACATCAATCTTGGATGGTCATTGGTCAATCTAACATGATTTAATAAATGTTTATCAACTGATTTATTACATTAAAGTTTATGACATGATGTTTCCAAGAAAACTGGGAGAGGGAAAGAAAGCTCTAATGAAAGCAATCCTGATGAAGATTTATGTTGTTTATTTACTTGCACCGACTTGAAAACAATTTACTCAGACAATTTGCCTAATTGTTATTTTAGCTGAAGTCCTCTAATCAGTCAGCCACACTTTCCTCTGTCTCACAAAACACAT
The DNA here is from genome assembly GCF_002910315.2 of Salvelinus sp. IW2-2015. Classification (NCBI taxonomy): domain Eukaryota; kingdom Metazoa; phylum Chordata; class Actinopteri; order Salmoniformes; family Salmonidae; genus Salvelinus; species Salvelinus sp. IW2-2015. The sequence continues at coordinate 23,539,211 of NC_036871.1, forward strand.
CATGACAAAACCATTACATACCCAAAACAAAATGATTACATACCCGAACCAACATGATTACATACCCAAACCAAAACCATTACATACCCAAACCAACATGATTACACACCCAAACCAACATGATTACATACCCACACCAAAACCATTACTTACCCAAACCAAAGCCATTACATACCCAAACCAACATGATTACATACCCAAACCAAAACATACCCAAACCAAAACCATTACATACCCAAACCAACATGATTACATACCCAAACCAAAACATACCCAAACCAAAACCATTACATTCCCAAACCAAAACCATTACATTCCCAAACCAAAATCATGACATTCCCAAACCAAAAACATTCCCAACCAAAAACCATACATTCCCAAACCAAAACCATTACATTCCCAAACCAAAATCATGACATTCCAAACCAAAATCATTACATTCCCAAACCAAAACCATTACATTCCCAAACCAAAATCATGACATTCCCAAACTCAAAACCATTACATTCCCAAAACCAAAACCATTACATTCCCAAACCAAACATGACATTCCCAAACCAAAATCCATTACATTCCCAAACCAAAACCATTACATTCCCAAACCAAAATCATGACATTCCCAAACCAAAATCATTACATTCCCAAACCAAAACCATGACATTCCCAAACCAAAACCATTACATACCCAAACCAAAACCATTTAATTCTGTAATAAAGGAACTAGTGGCATAGTCACGCACTGACAAAGTGAACCGTGTTATGGCAAACCATTGCACTATAACAGAATAACATTGTAAGAACAGCTATCTGCATGTAACAACCTTTTCCTCACCAAGAACACAGAAGAGGCTGGTTTCAGTGAAAATAGTTGGGTTGGGATGTTAACACCTACAGTTAGTAGGTGTCAGAATGATAATGTTTTTTTGGTAAAGGTTCCCTACTCTACATTTAAACTGTGGAGAATGCAGACATGATTGTTTCTCCCTGATGATTGGAGTTTACATGCTCTTCTAATCTCCCAAGGACAATACGCTACAGGGTCAGATCTTATCTATCTTAGATAACTGATTTGTTGTTGTCATGTCAATGAAGATGTTCTGCTGAAACTTGCAAAGAGCATTTGTTTCACTATAGAGACGGCATTGTTCCATCATATAACTCTGTGCCATGTAATTTTTACAATATGTTTAAAAATGTATAACTCATCTGATTTCTAGTATTTAATTCAAGGCCTAGATTCATTAACAGATATTACTCAGAGTTTAGCCTTCTTATTTCTGGAACCACAAATACCACCCCTCTCCATTGTTTTTTGGAGGGGGGGGGGGGGGTTCCTCTCATTAGGCTTTAAGGCTTATGAGTAGTGAGACCTGCATGAGGTATTATTTTCTAGCAGGAGCACCTGTCTCCTCAACCTCTGTATCCCCCCTGCAATTTAATGATCATTTGGCTGTTCTGTACCATGCTTTAACAAGCCAGGTCACAGAGCCTTTTCTTAATGAAGCCACTCAACAGAAATAATTTGTTATCAACAAGGTCTGGTGTCAGCCGACCTCCGACCCCTGGGGTTAAGTGTAGCGGCTAGGGCCTTAAGTTGAGACAAGACACAGCTAGCTAATGACACAGCAGTGTTATTGCCCTTGGTCAGCTATTGGCTGTCTCTCACAAGTTACAAACCCTGACCTGTAGAGTTAACCCATTACTCCGTTGGCAGATTATGAATGAATTGTTGGCAATTAATGTTATCGCCAGCAGAGTAATCTGATAGAAAGATTGCAGTCACAGCATGCTTCTTTATCTTTTTGCTCCAAACTATCCCAGTTTGAATCTAGTAACCCCAACGGAATCTAAAGTAACACCCATTCCTCAGTCTGCACTGAGTGTACATTCTTCACATCACTTGCACCTTCGACAAGCATTCTGATGATAACTAAGCACTGAGAACATTACTTTACATCCCAGGGCTTAGTTGAATTCCACTCTCAGCAAGATGCAGCTGATACGTTATTAAAGCCTAAGTCATTTTGTTTTCCATTGAAACCTAGCGAACAACAACCTCTCTTTATTCATACAACAAAAATGTTCACATTCTTGATCTGAGATTCAGTATTCTGTCCTAGACACCAATAGAGATGTTACAAAGAGGCACTCAACAAGTTTAGTTAGATTGGCTAAATTTAGATCGAGGGTCAAATCAACTTTAATGTTAATGTCCTGCAAATTACTTAAAGTGATTTGGCTAGGGCACGCATGGCTCATGTGGCTGGTGGTGAAAGAGGCTCTGTGGAAGGGCAGGGGATTTTCTTGTGCGATGTCATATTGTGCGATGTCAGGCCGCAGGTCTGCATCCTCTTGGACAATTCACATGGTTCCAAATCTAACGGTTCGAGGCAGTGGAAAGGAATGGGAGTTTCAATGGGCAAGCAGAACACTGTCCGTTCATTCAATCTCCAGGGTCAAGGATTCCATTCACAGTGTACTCTTAATCRCCAATCTGCCCATGATGACAAACCTGTATGTTGTGGTTAAATTAAACTGGGACTAAGGAAGGCACAAACCATGGCCATCAAAAGCATCAATATCTGTATATGAGACCACTATCATCCTTCTCAGAGGTAGATAAAAAACGCCTTTCCTTTTTATGTTGTAAGCCTATTCAACTCACAGTTTTATCATACTCATTACAGTAGAATGAGTTTGAATTGGTAATTTTATGCTTAAAAGTGGAGAGTGGATTAATATTTTCCCAATGCCTGCTTTGTTTCTGAGTCGTTCTACATGGTGAGTTTAGATCTGAGAAGTGAGACTTGCTTTCTTTTACATGATGGGAGGCCAGATCCCCTGCTGTGTCCCTATGGTTGTTATAGGTTGTTGACTGATTGCTTTGGTAACCGCGGTAATGGCTTACGTACTGAAAGTGGATTTTCCCCAAGAACAGCCTTAGTATTCAGTGCTTGAAAAAAATTGAAATGTGACTTGTGTGGAATGCCATTTGTGGGATGTGACTGGGTTAGCCAACAGCTTACAGAGGAGGGCTAAATCAGGACAGTGCATGTAATTCTGCTCTTTCAAACCATGGGTCAGCAATTGCCATTACCAATCTTAATCAATTTAATTAGTTCAATTCTGATTGAGCACAAGATGATTTCAAAGAAGCTTTCAAATATGTAGAAAATGAAGCCACAAAATGTACATTTGCCATGAACATTCCGCACACACACAGCCCCCCACAAATACACACTTTAGCCCCCAGTATTTGATACAATCTCTGGTAGTATCACAGTTTGTGATAAACATATTTCAGTTGTAATTCATTTATTAGGTGTGATCTACTGTATGGTAAACAGCTAAACTCCATTTTCATTTCAGTCATTTAGCAGACTCTCTTATCCGGAGTGACATACAGGAGCAATTAGGGTTAAGTGCCTTGCTCAAGGGCCTCACAGATTTTTCACCAAGTCATAGTCAGCCTGGGGATTCGAACTACCAACTTTACAGTTTCTGGCCAAACACTCTTAACCACTAGGCTACTCCACACTGTCTTAAGTGTCCTTCTGCATACAATAATGCCTATAGGGAAATGTCTATAATGTGAGTGAGAAAAACAATTTCCATAGAGGGTTGCCTCCTCCACCCCCATGTCTCTGAAGCAACCTCTTATAGACTGGGCTCTGGGATTGGGGTGTGTACAATGGTTAAAAATGGGACCCATTATTTTAGAATTCTGTCATGCTTTGAACAGGTTGATATCTGTGGGGTACCCAGGGTGACACTGAGCTGAAAGGGCCACAGTCTGTTCTCTTTAGTCACAGACCATCAAACATCCAGGAGAGGAGAGGTGGGGCATGGATCTAGGATGGGGGCTTCCTACATTAAATGTTTCAAGATAACAACAGTGAAATTACGTCTTGGCAAAGTACATACAAAAGCTGAGAAGTTTGATAACTGGGTAACTGTTTTGAGTGTGACATAAAGCTCTCCAATGTAACTGTATAATCCCAAAACCCATGTCACCCTTCTGTACCCCCAATACTAAATCAGTTTGTTCAGGTCAGTTCTCATAGCAGTATTTCTCTAAGGATGCTAGACGCAGTTTAAACGTCTCCCCAGTCAGACTGTAAAAAGAGAACAAGATATGCAGAGCAAGGCTCTAGTAGTCCCAGGGAAATCTGGCTAATATGGTACAGCATGGTACAACACCCCCATCATGCCATTTATAAGTGGGCCAAGTAAGTGGAAATTAATTGAATAACATCCTGTGATAATTGTTAACCCATAAAGGGAAACAAAACATCATGGAGGTCTTCGTTTTTCTGGAAGTTCCTGGCCGATCCTCATTTCCTAATTTGTCTGGTTTGCTCACGCATCACGGCACAGCTCTATTTGAAAACTGTCTGTGAAGGAGGAAAGTTTTAGTGAGGGCTTCTCTGATAAGTAATGGGTGGCTGTACTGTCCTAAATGGGAAAACACTAATCAAACAACATTAACATCAATAAACATGGCTCACTTGAATTAAATTCTCATGTGCTTTGGGATACAAATGCATGTTGTTAGAGGCATTATACTTATTTCTAGAACATTAGTTAGCATTGTGTCTGTGACCCTTTAGTCTGGAAGGACTTACATAAGTTGGTTTAACACAGTAGCTGTTTGTGCTGGGCTGTTGGGACAGTTTCAGAGGTTGCTAGGCGTTGATTCCCAGCCACATGATAATAATCCTTGCCAGTGGAAAGTGCCCAAGCAGCATAATATGACAATATCATGGGAAATGTCATAGGATATGCTTCAACAGTTACATGTTGGAAAGTGTTTTCAAATGTATATCATGATGTTTTTATGGTAGGCTATGACAGTGGATGTTGGATAAAAGTAAAAACTTTGAGTGCAGTACAGTTTTCCATTTGCTACTGATAACTGACTGGTCCAGTTTAGTTCTCACTGTCACGAGTGCTAAACCTTTGCAAGTTATTGACAGTGGGAAGTTTTCACATTATTCTGATTRCCAACAAGACCTCTCCAGTAAAATGTTTTGAGCCATTTTTCTATTGTAAGCAATGTCCTCTGCTGGACAAACCCGGAAACATAAAAACAAGAACTTGGTACAACTTCTATATGGCCCCAGTTGTTATTCAGATTATATTCACATTATTCACACAGTCTCTTAAATATGTAGGCTATAGCTTGTTTATTCCTAAGCAGTTATGGTCACTTATAGATACAATGACAGCGTGGAATCACACGTTATGAAATGGTAAGGACAACTTCCAGCAAATTCATTCATTTTCTCAAACTCCAACAGTCAAGTTTCAGCAAATTCATACATTTTCTCAAACTCCAACAGTCAAGTTTTCTCAAACAGTCTATTTTCTCAATATAATTTACAAAAAAGGGAGAAAAAAAAATCTAAAGAGTTACAGAAGATGAAAGGAAACAGTAACTATTATGCTACCTACCAATTGTTGATGTAGAGGGAAAACCATACTTACATTTCTCATTTTAGTTTTCAATAAACACTTACTATGGACGAGTAAATGAGTCTTAAGAGTTTACTTAGAGATATCAGATATTACATACTCTATACTATTATGATATGCTGTTAACTTTAAATTTAAATACATTAACTCAGTCATTCATTCATTCTAAATATCTTTGGCACATCTGAACCTATAGGGCTCGTATCAGTACATATCATATGAGGAGTTTGCACTTTATCTCCCACTGTATTTCTATAAGGTGGATTACAGAATATAATAGGACAGCAATATGCAATACCGTCAAATAAATCTATAGTTTAATACAAAATAGTGCAAACCAATCTTAGCATTCATCTACCATCTGTCTTAAATGATGGATTTAGACACCATGTCATAGAGCAGGTCATAGTCGTATAGTTCTTGCATATTCAGCTAACACTTATTGTTAAAAACAACATCAGCTAAATCTTAGTGACAAATAACACATCATTTCATATGGTGCAGACCGCAGACACATACAGGCTCCCTCAAAACACACTATAACCTCACGAGATTGGATTCAAACAAACATATAGGTAGGTACTGTAGACAGCATAAGCATTGGTGGAGAGTACAACAATGTCGACCCCATAGTCCTATGTTTACCTGCAATACTCAATGGGGACATAAATAAACGTTTACAGTATCCCACGGGAAACACATGAATTCACATCCAACATCTGTTGACAGAGTGCAGACAGTCACAGTACATTAAATAAATCAATACAAGAAACATGAATGATCTCAATATCGACACACAATGGCTGCTTTCCTATTTAAGTGTACATGTACTGTTGGAATCTGACGTTGTGCTGCTACACAGTTGGTGAGCACAGTACAGAGCAACACAGACAATTAAATAAGGTACTATGTTTCCTAATACACTGTGATATGTAAACAGCAGAAGTAGTCAGTCACCTGATTTAGTGAATTGAAAAAGGAATCAATAATGGCATACAGTGCAGTAGGTCTAATGTTGCACTAGACAACACAAACATGTCATGCTGTGCAGCAAAATGTGACATGACATGGATACTATGTCACTCGGTTATACACTATTCAATATAACCCAATGGACTGTACAGTTCATTCCCCATATAACACCTAAATGATAGGCTGCCTCCCAAATTGCACTCTATTTCATATATAGTGCCTTACTTTTGACCAGAGCTGATACAGATGTAGGATCTTAATTTGATGACTCTGTTGCAGGAGAACTTTCCTGCAATGCAGGAAATGTAAAATGTGTAGTGTATTTAAGGTTTAAAAAGGCTTCTAAAGTTTGTAATTTACACTTTGAAATTTCAGACTTGATTTTCCCTTCTGAAAAATGTATCAACCCCTACAAAAATTTCCATTAATTATAAGCCACATAATAATTCACATTTCCTGTTGCTGCAGGACTATTTTCCTGCTGTAGCAAACTGGCTCAAATTAAGATCCCTCATCTGTAGGGCTCTGGTCAAAAGTAGTGCACTAAATAGGGAATAGGGTGCCATTTGGGACGCAGACATAGACAGTCGAGGATCAGAATGTACAGTTTGACTTCTGTTCTGCCTCATCTCTGACACAGAATCCAAACCATAAAGGCTTGTCATTTGATTAGATCAAATAAAGCCTGGTAATTATCTTAATGTACAGTATATTAAGTTTGGTCACCACAATGGACCACAAAAATCTCAAGAGCTTTGCTTTGGTGAGAACTATTTCAAATACAAAACTATTGTGTATAGCATATCCATATCTCCTGGCTATGGCTTTATTTGAAAGCTGTTTTATCAGGTATTTACACAGACATTCTATGGGAAAAAATTTAATTACATAACAGTTACTTAATAATTACCTTAATAAATAGTACTGTAAAATAAAACATAACCAATCTAATTTAGTGTAACAAAACTACATATTTGTATTGTGGCCTCCCTATGCCATTGTGTATTTCATCAAATTGAGATGAAAATACTGTATTACTATAATAGAAAATTGTGCTCAAACAAATCTCAATAAGTGAAATTTGTGAGGACATTTAATATTTTCATAATTCATTATGTTTTGCGCAAATGGCTCATATACACAACTGGATACTGAGGCGATTCACGGAAAATGGCTCGCTCAAGGGCACAACTGCAGTAGGCTGCCCAACCTGGGATTTAAACACCTGTCTACCATCTGAACTTACAAGCTACATCCCATATCAGCTAGACCAGGGGTTCCCAAACCTTTTCATTCCAGCATTGGGGAACATCCTGCACGCGTGCCAAGTCTATTTCTATGGGCAAAAGCTAAAAACCATTAGCTGCCATGGGCTAGTTGATCTGGACATTTATGACAAGTTATAAATAGCTCGCTAAGGTATGCAATGACAAGAGGAAAACTAACCAATGCATTACTACCCAATGAAATTGTAACTTGGGCATTCTACTATTACAACTTTCAAGAGTAAGTTGAAAGCTGGACAGAGTTTCTTTTTGGGGGGGGGAGGGGGCTATGTCAACAGAGACATCCTCTGATAACATAGTTCAGGGCAGTAATGCAGTATAGTTTACTGCACCCCCCGCTGACTCCTTGTTCGCCCCACAATTTGGGAATCACTGGACTAGACCATACTGCATTAGTGCCCTGAGCTATGTCATCAGAGGATGTCTCTATCTAATCTAATATCATTACTCATGCACTTTGTTCTACTGAAACAACTCCTATTCATAACGACTGACATGGAAAACCTGAAAGGAATATGACAAGAAATAAAAAGGGAGGATGATCCAGAGTGCCCTCTGATGTCCTCCACCAGTCAGCAGCGGTGTGTGCTCAGCCTGCTCTAAGAGTGGAGGTAGCCCCCTACTGTCCTCCCATACTGTAGGGGGCGCCCAGCTCCTCTCCTGGCACTGTGGCAGAGGCTGAGGCCCAGCCACTTGGCTGGCCGGCCACACCGGAGGCTCTGAGGCTGCACCATGCCCGCCCTGTGTCTGCTGGCGCTAAGAATAGATGGTGATCACCTCCCTGCCTCCGCCACGCACCAGCAGCACCCGGTCCAGCCCATCCATAAGAACCTCCAGGAACTCCATGTCTATAGGCCATGGTGTAAAGGAGAAACAACTGCAGTCTGGATATAAACATTGATGTGGAGGAGTACTAATGGCACCTATGGTACAGTCATTTGAAATGTCAAAAGTAAAAATAATGAGGGCAATAACCTAAAATTGTCTGGAATTTCTTTCAGCTGGAGATGCCCCAAACTACTTGATGGTGTCCAAAACAGCATATAGCTTCCATCCATGTCAGTCTATATTACTGTAAGATGATACTGACTAAGTGGACACTCAGTTGGCCAGTTCAGAGTATACTAGTGGTTTAAAAAAAGGATACAATTCTCATCTCCTCCCTTGTTTTTGGGCGGCCCAGGCATGTTCAGCAGCACCAGCTGAGCACCTTGGGACTTGTTGACCACAACCTCATTCAACTTGACCGCGGTGTGCATCCTCCGCACATTAGACTGGTTCCTATGAGAGTACAGGTTGAACTCAGCAAGAACAATTCTTACATGTCTTCTACTTGGGCTGTGTCCCAAATGGCACCCTATTCCTTTTATAATGCATTACTGTTGGCCAGAGCCGTATGAGCCCAATGGGCCTTGTCAAAAGTAGTATACTATATAGGGAATTGTTTGCCATTTGAGACACAACCTTAGACTATGCCTTATATCCTACTACAGGATGCTATTATAAACATGATATCACACCTGTCATAAGCATTCATTATAAGTGACTTGACGGCGTCATGACTCATGACTCAAATTTAATCACACGCTTACCAAGAATTGACAGTAAGCCAATTAGCTACCCTAAGTCATTGTATATTGAATGCCTCAATAGACATGCTACGGTATAGACATACCATATATTATATTGTTCTGACAGTGTTCATGATTGACCTTGTCAGGAGTTATGTCATGTTGATACTACAGAAGCATAGAGATCAGGTTCATGTCATGGTTACAGTAGCATTGTATCAGTAGGCTTAAAAAACATCTAATTAATGAATATTGTAGGTAGAAGTAATTGCATGATAGAATAACTTTGATGATTTGTCTTTAGTAATAATATCACGCCTCTCTAACTGATACATCAAGGCATATATGTTATATATAATATGCTTATGATTATAGCAAACAGTCTCGGCAAGTTAGGCAAGGTCATGCATGCAGAGAGAACGTTATCCTTTCCATGCAGGTCAACTGCGAGGGGGAGGAGGAGAGAAGTGAAGAAAGACTTCACACAACCCTCGCTTCTCCAATAAAAACTGCAAGGTCATGCCATGGAAAGGGAAGGATCACACACACATGCAGGCACACACACACCATCACACAGTTGAGACAAAGGGAAACTTGACTTACAGACTCTCCCACTCGCTAGAAGGAAGGAAACAAAACATATATAAAGGTTAATCACATTCTTTCATATACAAATAGGGACAACTGGGCATCAATGATGGATTACAAACTGATGCCAGGTTATTCACTATATAACGTCCTAAGAACAAAGACTAGTTCAAGTAATGGTACATGACACACTCTCTATTTCAAATAACAGTAGCTATTGTCGCTATGATTCAGTATCTGTGCAGTAGACAGGTGCATCTATGGAATTCCCAGTACCAATACAAGGCCAGGACAGAACAGCACGGCTTGGCTAGACTGAGTAGTGTGAAAGGGATACTTCTGGTCCAACAGCATGCTGCAGTGTGAGCCTGGAGCCTCTAGGGGGAGATACCTACGGTTTCATATTAAACAGGTCCTTCACGCCCACGTTGGGTTCGCTGCGGTTACGGTTCCTCTCGGTGATCAGCCTGTCTTTGGTCCAGGTCATGTGGACGCGGTGGTCGGGCGTGGCGGTAGCGTTGTCGTTGAGGTTGCCATGCGACTTAGTGCCCAGCTTAGTGATCAGCTGAGCCTGGGGAATAACAACACTGGTTTTACTACAGACCCAGGCAGCACGCTAAACAAAGTGGTGCCTCCCATCAGACAGGATCAGCAGGCCGGCACAACTGTAGAATGGAGATTGTCCTTGTTTTGCATTACCGACAAGAATGATAATGTTACTCCTAACAAAAGATCCACAATGTATTAGGGATGATATTCTCATTGTTGCATTACTTAATGCAAAAGTAATGAAATACATTTCAATACCTCAACATGAAAATAACAAAGTGACATAAAACAATGCATTACATAGGAACAAAATGAAGTGTACAACAGCAAACAATAATAAAAACATATTGCAAATAAATTGTAGTGAAGTTCAAAATTGTAAATAATGGGACTACATTTCTAGTTGAAGGGTTGGGGTTGGCAGTTTTCTAAAACACTCTAAGTTCTTAGTTCTAAAAAGATCTAAGTCTAATAGCTGCTACAAAGCCGATAACTCTCAGGTAAGTTAATCGAGGAGTGTGGTGACAATGACGCGGAGAGGGCCACAGCAATAGAGATCCTATAATCATTAAATTATTTTTCCACAGACATATTCACTCAGAGCAATGCTTCCCAGCACTGCTTCCAGAAACACATACAGCATTGGAGTACGCTGCTACTGGAACATCTCTGTCATTCCTTAAGAGTTCCTCAAGAATTCACAATCACAGCAATTTTTGGGGTATTTAATAGCTGTGGCTCTGTCTATGTCAGATACAGGTATGAGGATGGGCTAGAGGGTGGAGAGGGAGAGGGGAGGGAGATGCTTATGGGATGTTTATGGGACATCACATGGCTGCTTGGCTACCTCCTCATCCTCCCGCATGTCCCTGGATATGGACAGGCTTGGGACCTGTAGTGTGTTTGGGGCCTTTAGTGTCTCCACCACTGATGACTTCTTCCTCTTGATGGAGATACGCGACTCGTCTGTGATGCTCTGAATCTGAAGCCCAACCCAATGCGAGCCCAGAACATCCAACACAGCAGCAGGAAATCAGGACAGGCCAAAATGTCACAACAGTCGGCMAATATTACGAGCCGCACACGACAAGGAAGTAAATAACTACTGTAACAGGAAGGACCACAGATATAATCTGTCCCGTGCGTGAAGTGCAATCGCTGTCTTTGTTTTAAACACTTTGCATAGGCCTACAGTTAACATTCAAAGCAGTGATCATGTGTTTGCATGTCAATATAAATGATGCTTTATTCACTATTGAACCACCTGGTTAAACAGAGCCAGACAGAGTAGAACACCACGTTACCTCTCTCTCCCTCTCGTTCCTGGACAGCTGCATCTGTTTCAGCATCTGAGAGCGCTGCTCCATCACCAGGGTCTTCTCATAGGTGAAGGCTGCAATGTCACTATCGTGCTGAGGACAGAATTACAAAGCGATATGAAGAATTTGGCACAATATTTGGGGTAAAACCCTGACAAATGGTTTCTTATTGATCCTATATAACACGTATGATTGAGTGAGTGTGAGTGCAGCTACTTACCATCTCCACCACCTCCACTACAGCATTGAGACGGAGGTGGTAAAGGAACATCTGCAGGTCCTTCTTCATCTGAATACTGTTGTCATCCATCTGAGCCACGGTGAAGATACGCATCTTACACTTCCTCCACACCTGGGACGGAGAAGGAAATTGTTTAATGGCCAAATACACCATGACAGCGCAACACACAAGGGGTGGAACAGTGGCAAAGGTACCCACAGGACAAACAGAATAATATTAGTCTGAGGAGAGATTAAATAGCATTAATACAACAAAAATAATTCAAAACACACCTTTAGTTTACACCAAAGTTAAACAGATGCAATTCATTTTGTGAAAATCTGGCCTCCATTTGAAAGCAGTTTATTTTATTTTTTACAAAGCAACAGTACCCATGGGTATATGGTGCCCCTGTCACAGTACCTTGTGTTGGCGCAGTAAGAAAGGCAGCAGCATGAGAAGGCCTCCATCATGGACGATCCACCACACATCTATGGTGCCCTCCGCCAGACGGTCCTCAGAGCTGGGGAACTTGTCAATGTTCTTAGCAACCAGCAGGGCCTGATGGGCTGACGTTGTCTCTCTCACCGTCTCTGTGGGATAAGGAACCCATATAACAAGAAACCCATATAATTAGGTCCCACAGTTTTGACAGACTCTGGTCAGGTCATTTGGTCAGGAAAAACACTTGACTCGACCATAAGACATTCACTTGCTTGACATTCTCGGAACCCAAAACCAAATCTCACTCAAGGTACAATATATGGCCAAAGGTATGTGGAGTTTTGTGGACACCTGCTCATCGAACATCTCATTCCAAAATCATAGGCATTAATATGGAGTTGGTCGCCACATTGCTTCTATCACAACCTCCACTCTTCTGGAAAGGCTTTCCACCAGATTTTGTAACATTGCTGCAGGGATTTGCTTCCATTCAGCCACAAGAGCAATAGTGAGGTCGGGCACTGATGTTAGACGATTAGGCCTGGCTCGCAGTCGGCGTTCCAATTCATCCCAAAGGTGTTTGATGGGGTTGAGGTGGGGTTGAGGACTCTGTGTAGGCCAGTCAAGTTCTTCCACACCGATCTCGACAAACCATTTCTGTATGGACCTTGCTTTGTGCACAGGGGCATTGTCATGCTGAAACAGGAAGGGGGYTTCCCCAAACTGTTGCCACAAAGTTGGAAGCACAGAATCGTCTAGAATGTCATTGTATGCTGTAGCGTTAAGATATAAATTCAGTGGAACAAAGTGGCCTGAACCATGAAAAACAGCCCCAGACCATTATTCCTCCTCAACCAAACTTTACAGTTGGCACTATGCATTCGGGCAGGTAGCGTTCTCCTGGCATCCTACAAACCCAGATTCATCCATCGGACTGCCAGATGGTGAAGCGTGATTCATCACTCCAGAGAATCTGCTCCAGGGTATAATGGCGATGAGCTTTACACCACTCCAGCCGACACTTGGCATTGCGCATTGTGATCTTAGGCTTGTGTGCGGCTGCTCGGCCATGAAAACCCATTTCATGAAGCTCCCGACAAACAGTTCTTGTGATGACGTTGCTTCCAAAGGCAGTTTGGAACTCGGTAGTGAGTGTTGCAACCGAGGACAGATGATTGCTACGGCCTTCAGCAATCGGCGGTCSTGTTCTGTGAGCTTGTGTGGCCTACCACTTCGCGGCTGAGCCGTTGTTGCTCCTAGATTTTTCCACTTCACAAAAACAGCACTTACAGTTGACCGGGGAAGCTTTAGCAGGGCAGAAATTTGACGAACTGACTTGATGGTGCAGCGTTGAAAGTCACTGAGCTCTTCAGTACGGGCCATTCTAATGCCATTGTTTGTCTATGAAAATTGCATTGTTGTGTGCTCGATTTTATACACCTGTCAGCAACGGTTGTGCCTGAAATAGACGAATCCACTAATTTGAAGGGGTGTCCACATAATTATGGCCCTGTTGTGTAACTAGCTAGGTTAATTTTTCAAATGTATGTGAATGTCTTCTGGAGAAACTACTTTAGTCAGACATACTTGATGATGCTACTTAAAGGTACTGTAGACTATTCTTGTAAAGTATGGTAGAGTACAGTAGAGTATGAAATTACTGCTGACCAATGAAGTTCTTCCAGGGGTAGGAGTCCTCAGCCTGTTTCCAGCCCCCTGGCCAGGCCATGAGGACGGCGTTGTGTTTCATGCCCCCCAGCCCTGCCGACTGGATCAGGTGGGAGAAACCATCCCTCAGGTTAGAGGACACCACCACGTGGCAGAAACCTTTGGTACGTTCTGCGTGCATGGCCGACTTGACGTTCTGCACCAAGTGAAGAGGAACAGCCAGGAGGAAAGAGAATGAAAGAGGAAAATTGATTAATGGATGACAGAGGGAATATAAACAGTTTCCATAAATACTATTTTTACACTTGCAAGACACTCATAGTAGATGAAACATGTTGATGCAAGTATACTACAGAAAGTATGCAGAAAGTATGAAGGAGGCTTTTTTGGAGTTGTAAGCTTTATGAATGCTTTCTAAACTTGGACATGAAGTCAAGAGTGAGTGACCAAAATCATGTTTTAACATGTGCGGCAAATAAATGGAAACATCTATATAGCTGACTGCAGGAATTTCTACAGAGCCATTGGCGTTTGGCCTCGCATAGCGTTTTATTGACCTCTTTGTGCTTGAATTAGACCAGTCAGAATGTATCATTGACCATGGCTGGAGGGTAGCATGACAGAGCAAAAACGGAAAGGCAGCTTTCATCAGACTGTAATCTGGGATGAGGAAGAGGACAGAGAGTGAGGTAAACAGAGATAATAATGTATTTCTCTTCACCAGTTTGATTGTAAATTAATATGGTAACTTACTGAGTATATTATTCATCTCTAACAGTTTGCCTCTATGATATTTTAGCACACCCATCTGACCTCCCAGCAGGTGGCAGAATTCTCTTTTATGGGATAATGAATTGAGAACTCCATACCCCCCAATGTGGTGACTGCACAGGAGTAAGAATGTCAGAGTCAGGGATAATATTACTTACACTAGCACTTGGCTTTATAAACTGCAAGTCTCTTTACTATTTGAGTGGGTGTCTAAATTACACCTGCTTCCAGCGAGCACAAAACACTAGTAATGCAGTTTTATTTATCATATTGGACGGGTCTGAGAATCAGTAGCCAAGAGTGAATCTGTTCCAACTGCGGCTGTTCTGCACATCTTACCTTGTCTGAACACTGATTCTCTGCCACCCTGGTCATGTGATATTAGTGTCTCTCACCTGCTCTGCGCTCTTGGCCTCAGCCCCCAGGGTCATGTAGGTGCCCTCCAACACAGAGCTGACGATGG
This sequence comes from Salvelinus sp. IW2-2015, assembly GCF_002910315.2. Classification (NCBI taxonomy): domain Eukaryota; kingdom Metazoa; phylum Chordata; class Actinopteri; order Salmoniformes; family Salmonidae; genus Salvelinus; species Salvelinus sp. IW2-2015. The sequence continues at coordinate 23,554,537 of NC_036871.1, forward strand.
TCAGACCTTTCCCTGCCTTCAGCTGGGTGGTAAAGGACAGCAGACGAGGGTGTTTCACCCCCAAGTCTGAATCCAGCTTCAGTAGCACTAGTAACTGAGGCCTGGGGGGAGAGATACAGTACAGTCAGTGTATGTTCAGATAAATAGACATCAAGGCAAGCCACTAAACTAGGTCATCAGGCAGGACAGCAAGACAACCAAATGTTAGTCATTATCCATCGTTTTTTAGTGACAGCTCTACATTGCAAACCTAAAGTACAGAAACATTAAACCAAGGAAGGAGATATCATTCATGTGCGCACATAATGGGTCTCAAACGTCAAATAAATGTTATTCATATTTAAAAAGTTAATGTACAATGTGTCTAAGTGGGAAATGACATAACGGAGTATGACTCTGGCCCTCAGGAGTCATCCTCACCCTATGCTCTACACTGCTCTCAGCCTCTCACCTCCAGTTCTTAGTGTGTGGCTGCACTTCCTCCAGGCGGATCAGAGCGTAGCGGGCAGCGTTCAGGGAGAGACCTCTGATCCCGTCTCCCCACTCCTTCTCTGCCCTGAGAAGAAAGAGATCAGAGAGAGGGTTAAAAAAGGCAGGAGCACTACACAAAACCTGTTAGGATTACAGAAATCTCACACATTTAGATACCAATGCCAATACACCAAACTGTATAATTACAAAACACTGTCCAGAAAATGGGTTAAAGAAAGGCATGGACTCTACATAGAGATATAATACTGTGTTATATTTAATTCCGTGGGGACATCTCCCTTAGGAAACAACATCTCCACGCCGCTGATACTCAACACTGGGGCTCACAAGGGTGCATTCTCAGCCCTCTCCTGTACTCCCTGTTCACCCATGACTGCGTGGCCATGCACGCCTCCAACTCAATCATCAAGTTTTCTGACGACACTACAGTGGTAGGCCTGATTACCAACAATGATGAGACAGCCTACAGGAAGGAGGTGAGGGCCCTCAGAGTGTGGTGTCAGGAAAATAACCTCTCACTCAACGTCAACAAAATGAAGGAGATGATCGTGGACTTCAGGAAACAGCAGAGGGAGCACCCCCCTATCCACATCGATGGGACAGTAGTGGAGAAGGTGGAAAGTTTTAAGTTCCTCGGTGTACACATCACGGACATACTGAAATGCTCCACCCACACTGACAGCGTGGTGAAGAAAGCGCAATAGCACCTCTTCAACCTCAGGAGGCTGAAGAAATTTGGCTTGTCACCTAAAACCCTCACAAACTTTTACAGATGCACAATTGGGAGCATCCTGTCGGGCTGTATCACCACCTGGTAAGGCAACTGCACCACCCTCAACCGCAAGGCTCTCCAGAGGGTAGTGCGGTCTGCACAACGCATCACCGGGGGCACACTACCTGCCCTCCAGCACACCTACTGCACCCGATGTCACAGGAAGGCCAAAAAGATCCTCAAGGACATCAACCACCCGAGCCACTGCCTGTTCACCCCGCTATCATCCAGAAGATGAGGTCAGTACAGGTGCATCAAAGCTGAGACCAAAAGACTGAAAAACAGCTTCTATCTCAAGGCCATCAGACTGTTAAACAGCCATCACTAACATAGAGAGGCTGCCGCCAACATACAGACTCAAATCACTGGCCACTTTAATAAATTGATTTAATAAAGGTATCACTAGTCACTTTAAATAATGCCACTTTAATAATGTTTACATATCTTGCATTACTCATCTCATATGTATACACTGTATTTTATACCATCTACTGCATCTTGCCTATGCCGCTCTGCCATCGCGCATCCATATATTTATATGTACATTTTCTTACTCCATCCCCTTACATTACTTGTTAAATATTACAGCACTGTCTGAACTAGAAGCACAAGCATTTCTCTACACTCGAATTAACATCTGCTAATCATGTGTACATGACCAATAAAATTTGATTTGATTTGAGTGGGGACATTACCAATGTAATTACAGTAGTTTAATTAATGTTATTGAGCTGTTATTGGAAAACCAGAATCTTACCCTCTGTACTCAATGTACTTATAGATGCATCCAGCGATGGACATGGCTACCAGAGCGTAGTACCAGGAGGAGATGAACATGAGGGAGACACACAGACTCATCCCCAGGAATGACAGCGTCCTGCAGGGACCAGAGAACAGGACAACAGCTTATTGAATGGGCTTATTGTTTGGATAGGCATTAGGTCAGTGTTACTACATCCTGATCTTGGGCACGTTTGAGCAGTGCAGGCTTTTGTTCTAGCCCAGCACTGACACACCTGATTTAACTAATCAAGTGTGTGATGATGTGAATTTATGCCCACTTGTCACGAACACGCACACTGTCTAATCTGCCATTGGACTCTATATCCAAATAGCACTTTCTTTTTCCCACGTGCATTTTGCCATTTATTTCAAGAAGCATTATACTCAACATTACACATGACTATATAAGTATTTAGCTCCTTTGTTAGCAATAAGCTACTGTTTATAGTTCATTCCCAGTTCTGTAGGAAAATGTTTGTATGGAAAGGTATTTTCGTATAATCGGTTCCAAACATAAATGCGATGATTTACTTGTCTCTAGCCTATGATAGTGAAACGTTGTTTCATTGCACAGAATCATTGCAACACTCACGAGTTAGAGACTCTGTTTCATTCTGTTAATGCTATCCTTTGTTCAGACTTCCCACGTTGTGTCGGAGCACGGTGAGTCATGTCTTGTCTGTGTCATTTGAGTTGTGCGCCTTTGCGCACCACTATACTGCATGTTACTGAGTTGCAGCCATTCGCCGGCTCTATTCATGTAAGAATTCATGATTAATGTTTAATGTGTGCCCAATTTAAAGTGCACATGGAAGTGGTCACATCTGTTTTAGACAGAATGTATGTATTTGGGTAATTATGAGGAAGCCAGTTACATTTGTATACCAATTATGTGGTTACTTGTCATTGGACATGGGTATGTACCAGAGAGGGGCTTAGAGGGTATAAGCACCTGTTTTGGGTTTCTAGGTAGATTGGGATGGGTGATAGAGGGGAGGCTGCTTGAGCCATGTACACTTGTAAGAGCTATGGAAGCTACAGGGTGAGCCTGTTTTAGGCGTAGTGCAGTTCGGTATTTTGTGTGAGAAGTAAATTCATTGTCTACCCATTTGTCTTGTAAATATTTATTTGCAGGCTATCACTGTTAAGAAATATGGACGCCTTTGCACCAGAACCTTCTSCCTCCTTCGGAATATCTGCTCTTAAGACTGCATATGTACATGACCTATTTCACAAAGTGCTTCATGATTAGGTGATTGGATGCGTTAGGTGTGTTAGTGCTGGGCTGTAACTTAATATTGGTCCAGAGTCTAAGATCCCTGAATTGACACTTTTGGCATGGAAAATATTAACTCACCAATGGTAGAACTTAAACCTGGGCCTCCAGTTGGGAGTGCGGAGCAGTGTCTGGACAGCACAGGCCAGGTTGACAAACAGGTAGCACATCAGGAAAAACCTGCAACCCAGCCCCACAGAGAAGATGAATAGAAGTGACTTATAGGCTTCCAAAAGACAATGAGCTAATACTGTACACAACTGACAGGATAAAACACTCCCATCCCATTACTATAGAGAGAAAGACACAAGCTCACATTTGCTGTATCGCCTTCTACACACATACTGAACACACTCACATTGAGAGAATGGGGGCAACAGCATCCAGTGATGCAATGAGGATTCCAATCTCACAGATCCCAGCGGTCATCAAGAGGGCCCAGGTAGGTTCTCCATTGGCTTTACCATGACCAAACACCTGGAGGAGGGGAGAGAGAGAGAGATGGAGAARGAGAGAGAAAAATAAAGAGATAGAGAAACTAGCTGAAGTGTTTATGTTATTGAGATGCAATAGCAAGGGGCATAGCACAGTCTTTAGGACCTTCTTACCTGCAGAAAGGGGACAATCCCGTCACGTGCTATGGCCTGCAGCAGACGAGGGGCACCAGTAAGACTCTGCAGCCCTGCCCCACAGCAAGAGAAGAAGGAGCCAATCACGATCACCCATGGAGAAGGCCATGCCAGAGTTCCAATCACCAAGTTCTTCTTGACAGAGTCCCCAAATCTGTAGCGGAAACAGACACAGTTGAATGTTATACAAACACAGTTACTGTAACCCATAATGACAAAGTGTAAACATGTTTTTAGAAAGTTTTGCAAATTGATTGAAAATGAAATCTAATAACATAAGTATTCACACCCCTGAGTCAATACTTTATAGAAAGCACCTTTGGCGGCGACTACAGCTGTCAGTCCTTTTGAGTAAGTCTCTAAGAGCTTTTCACACCTAGATTGTACAATATTTGCTCATTATTCTTTAAAACATTCTTCAAGCTCTGTCAAGTTGATTGTTGATCATTGCTAGACAGCAATTTTCATGTCTTGACATAGATTTTCAAGACAATTTTTTAGTCAAAACTGTAACTACATTAGCATACCCATAACATGGCCTCATGGTGAAATCCCTGAACAGTTTCCTTCCTCTCAGGAAACTGAGTTAGGAAAGACACTTGTATCTTTGTGTAACAGTTTTAACTTTAGTCCGTCCCCTCGCCCCGACCCGGGAGCGAACCAGGGACCCTCTGCACACATCAACAACAGTCACCCACGAAGCATCGTTACCCATCGCTCCACAAAAGCCGCGGCCCTTGCAGAGCAAGGGGAACCACTACTTCAAGGTCTCAAAGCGAGTGACGTCACCGATTGAAACGCTATTAGCGCGCACCACCGCTAACTAGCTAGCCACATCGGTTACATTTGTAGTGACTGGGTGTATTGATACACCATTGAAAGCCTAATTAATAACTTCACCATGCTCAAAGGCATATTCAGCGTCTGCTTTTTTTCTTTTTACACATCTACTAATCAATGCCCTTCTTGGCATTGCAAAACATCCCTGATCTTTGTGGTTGAAACTGGGCTTGAAATCCACTACTCGATTGAGAGACATTACAGATAATTCTATATATGTGGTACAGAGATGGTCCATTCAACTTATTATGCAATTTGTTAAGCACATTTTTACTCCTGAACTTATTTAGGCTTGCCATAACAAAGGGGTTGAATACTTATTGACTAAAGACATTTCAGCTTTTAATTTTTTATTGATTTAAAAAAACGTTCTACAAACAAAATTCCACTTTGAGAGTATGGGGTATCGTGTGTAGATCAGTGACAAAAATGTGTCTGTATCGCAACAAAATGTGGAAAATGTCAAAAGGTGTAAATACTTTCTGAAGGCACTGTTTGAATGACACAAAGGTCTTTAATATACAAGTTATACACAGCAGGGATGGCTTCTGCATCAATGCTACTGTACATAATGTCATAACAGCTATTGCCATGTAAATAATAATTGTGGAATAGTAGTTACTTGTCTCTCAAAACGACACCCTCGATACAGGCCCCAAATAGCACAACACAGGTCATGTCTGGGAGTTGGGGTTAAGAAGGAAATAGTGTTGTCAAAGTTAACAAATGCACAACACATACCGTATCTCTCCCACACTAAAACACACATGCCAGCACTCCATGCATGCACACCACTCCACACATGCACGTCATCATCTCCATGGTTTCTCCAAGGATACAAATGAAAGAAGTGGTTGCTATGGCCAGGATGGTGCCGAAAGGAATAGACCTCTGGGCATCTCGGAGGTCTCCAGATCTGTTGGATCCCGCCATGATTCCTGTGATGGAACACACATAGATTCTTCAGAAGCTGAAATTCAGGAAATCACCAACATACTTAAATGTTGTCTCCGCAGCAGAAAACAACACCAAAACTAAAAACACAAAAGCGTAAGTTACAGTAACTCTTCCAAAGCACAAGTTACATTAACACCCTTACAATCAGCGTGAGGATGACAAACAATACATTATGTCATATGGTGGTAGCTACACGATGATATCTATGGTGACAATATGGCTACTATACCAACCTGTGACGGAGGGGAAGTAGATTCCCACCAGCAGAGTGAAGAAGGTGGAGATGTCGTTGAAGACGTAAGGCATGTAGATATCTCTGGAGTTATCCTGGGCTGGAACAGACGACTGATTCTTCTTCTCTACCAACATCCCACTGGGCCCGTAGTCCCCCCACATGTTGTCTAACAGGGGACACAGAGACTATAATCTGAGTGTACTATAATCTGAGTGTACAAAACATTAAGGACACCTGCTCTTTCCATGACAGGTGAATCCAGGTGAAAGCTATGATCCTTTATTGATGTCACGTGTTAAATCCACTTCAACCAGTGTAGATGAAGGGGAGGAGACATGTTAAAGAAGGATTTTTAAGCCTTGAAAGAATTTAGACATGGATTGTGTATATGTGCCATTCAAGAGAAAATATTTCAGTCCCTTCGAATGAGGTATGGTAGTAGGTGCCATGCGCACCAGTTTGTATCAATAATGGTCCACCAATCAAAGGACATCCAGCCAACTTGACCCAACTGTGAGAAGCATTGCACTCAAAATGGGCAAGTATCCCTGAGGAACACTTTTGACACCTTGTAGAGTCCATGCCCCGACTAGTTTGAGCCCCAGGTTGATCAAACCAGATGATACGGCTTTGATAAAATATGCCAATAATCATTTGGTAAGTGAGTAAGTAGTAAGCAAGTAGTAGTAGTGCCAATAAGTGTCCTCTGACACAGAATCAGATAACTTTATTACCACACAACAATGTTGTTTTTGAGAAATTTGTCTTGTTGCTCCACTGACCTTTGATGACCCCACTGAGCAGGCCTGGGATGCCCTGAATCTCAGTGACGTTGTTCAGGGTGAAGTACTCATCACAGGTGGCGTTGAGGTGGCGGCTGTCACAGAACAGCTCCCACAGCTTAGTGGTGTACGTCACGTTCTTGATCACCTCTGTCTTCACACACTTCTCAAAGTTGTGGTTCTGCAAGGAACGGTTCCCCAGGAGACAGATTCTGTGGGAAATATATACATATATTCATCAGGATATTTTCTTGTATAAAGAACTAAGAATCTTTTCCCCTTTGGCCACTGTAACCGCTGTAAAGAGTCTATAAATATCTGTCTCACTGATATCAATGTGTGATCACGTTAGTATTCAGCCCTATAAGATCAGATGACTGATGATGGTCCTTTACAGTGTGAATATGAATCTGACCAGACAAACATAGACACAAGCATCTCCTGTGTCTATAGATTAACTATCTAACTCACGGGAAGTCTGGTGGTTCTATGACGGTCTTGATGACTCCGGCGTAGATGGCCATGATGGAGAGCACCACACAGGCCAGGAAGACCAGGGCCAGCTTGTTGACATATTTGACTCCCACAAACACCACCAGAGCCATGAGAGCCAGGCAGCAAGTCCCGTACACACGCATGTTATTCAGCATGGCCTCCGCCTCGCCCTCCTTCTTCTCCGCCACAAACACTGCAGCGTTTGGCACGATGTACGTCTGGAACAAGAATAGGAGAAAGCTCGGACACTACCTTCATGAAACATTGTTTGGGCCAAGAGTTTTCCTGGCACATGTGACATGTCCAGGAAAAAGTCTAAGCCATTGTTATAGGCTGTTACAAGGTACCAATTCCTGGAAGAGTCATGTGGTAATGAAAAACTCCTGCCTCTAAACATTGTGTATTTTCTATATCACGACCAGGCATTGTTTTATCCTTACCAGAAGGATTTCAATGGTACCCAGGATGTACATGGAGCCAGCGAATGTGGTTCCCAGGTAAAAACACAAGCCCACAGCCCCACCAAACTCTGGTCCCAAAGACCTGGAGATCATGTAGTAGGAGCCTCCGGCTGCATGGGGCAAGAGAACAGATACGGGTAAAAGGACTGGAAAGGAAAAGAAGTCAGCCACAGACTATAGCTCCAATGCAATAGTGATATAGTGCTAAATAACCATAAAAGCAGAGTTTGAGGTTTCTTATTCAAGGTGGAAAATAAGTTGAAGTTGAACTGACATTACCTGGCACTACCCCATTTGTTGCAATAGCACTCATGGATATCGCTGTCAGCATGGTCTGTAAGAGAGTAAAAAAAAATACAAAAGACTAGCATTGGTGGGTGTATGGTTACAATGTCCTCAGGGAGCAAAATGAGACCGCTTCATTCATGGCAGAGAGAACTAAGATTGGCAGAGAATACCACAGTTTAGTACCTGAACTCCCCAAAACAGAGGAGTGTTTGTAGATAGGTAGTTAAGCTCAATAGTACTCACACCTTAGTACTCACACCTTAGTACTCCATTTGTATTATTACATAGTACTCACACAGGTGCAACACATGACGACGATGGCGAAAGACTCCAAAATGCCGGCGGTGCCAACGATCCAGGTGAGACGCAGGAAGAGGATGACTCCCAGGATGTTCTGCATGCAGGGCAGGTACACGCCGATGAATGTGCCCATCTGAGGACTCTGGAGGTGCCAACGTAGAGGGCCAGGGAAGAAGAGAGGTACAGTAGGATTACCATGAGTCAGCTTATGGTACAGCAGGGCTTTGTAAGATGTACTGTAATGCCACAATACAGCATACAATACAATATTGTACAATCTTATAAAATACACCTGAGAATACAAGGTCAATTGTCTGTAATAAAGAGATGCTTTGCTTTTTTGACACCACAATCAACAAAGCAAGTCCTCCATGCTCTAGTTTTCTCTTATCTTGATTATTGTCCAGTCATATGGTCAAGTGCTGTGAAAGAAAGACCTAGTTAAGCTGCAGCTGGCCCAGAACAGAGCGGCACGTCTTACTCTTCATTGTAATCAGAGGGCTAATATTAATACTATGCATGCCTGTCTCTCTTGGCTTGGCTACAAGTTGAGGAAAGACTGACTACATCACTTCTTGTTTTTATAAAAGAAACATTAATGTGTTGGAAATTCCATATTGTTTGCATAGTCAACTTACACACAGCACTGACACACACACTTAGTCCATGGAACTCCCTTCCATCTTATATAGTGCAAGTGAACAGCAAGCCTGGTTTCAAAAAACAAATAAAGCAACACCTCACGGCACAACACCCCTCCCCCATGTGACCTACTTGTTGTGTGTACACTACATGACCAAAAGTATGTGGACACCTGCTCGTCAAACATCTCATTCCAAAATCATGCGCATTAATGTGGAGTCGGTCCCCTCTTTGCTGCCAATAGAGCCTCCACTCTTCTGGAAGGCTTTCCACTAGATGCTGGAACATTGCTGTGGGGACTTGCCTCCATTCAGCCACAAGAGCATTAGTGAGGTTGGGCACTGATGTTGGGCGATTAGGCCTGGCTCGCAATCGGCGTTCCAAATCATCCCAAAGGTGTTCGATGGGGTTGAGGTCAGGGTTCTGTGCAGGCCAGTCAAGTTCTTCCACTCCGATCTCGACAAACTATTTCTGTATGGACCTCGCTTTGTGCAAGGGGGCATTGTCATACTGAAACAGGAAAGGGCCTTCCCCAAACTGTTGCCACAAAGTTGGAAGCAAGGAATCCTCCTCCACCAAACTTTACAGTTGGCACTACTCATTGGGGCAAGTAGCGTTCTCCTTGCATCCTCCAAACCCCGATTTGTCAGTCGCACTACTAGATGGTGAAGCAGGATTCATGACTGTATCCTAATACAGTTTGCATTGGCTTTTCAGACAACGAGTAGTCAAATGTATTGCTAAAAGACATTGCAATGTCCTTCGAACAAAACATCAGTAACAAGACATCAGTAACAAATCATCAGTAACAAGACATCAGTAACAAAACATCAGTAACAAAACATCAAAACAAACAATCATTTTTTTAACAATACTATCAAGAACAATCATCATACAAATATAAATAATATAAATTATCCCATAAAAATTACATCAGAAAAATCAGAACAAACATAGTAACAAGACATCATAACTAATAAAAAATAAAGATCAAGTAAGCATCAACATACATCAGTAACAAGTCATCACTAACATAAACTACAATCAACAAAACATCAAGTAAACAAACATACATATAGTAACAAATCATAACAATTCAAAGTAAACAAACTCATCATAACAACATCAGAAAACATCAAAACAAACATCCATAACAAATCATCAAAAACAAGACATCAGTAACAAGACATCTAAGTAAACAAACATCAGATTAACAAATCATCAGTAACAAGAAACAACATGTAAATCAAAGCATCAGAAAAACATCAGTACAAGTCATCAGAAAAGAAGACATCAGTAACAAAACATCATAAAATCATAACAATCATCAGTACAAAACATCATACAATCATCAAAACAAGAATCAGTACAAGACATCATAACAAGATATCAGTAACAAACATCAACAAAGCATATAGAAATCTTTCCTCAGTGCCCAGCCTATTTCCGCATGCCCAACCACTCATACTCATAACATAAAATATTTGAAGTCCTTCGCAGTTTCCAGAGAAATTAACACAGAACTATTCAGTGAAATTATACTATATTGCTCTGTGTGCTTGTACAGTTTGGAAAGCATGAATAGCCAATAAACAGTCAACATAATCTACACAGTGTGCAGTAACAGGCTACCTTAACAATGATCTGCAGACTTCATTTCACCAACAATCCATTACCGATCACCACAGGATAAATGAACAACTCCAGTGTCATCCACCGCCTGATGACATAAGCACCCCTGTTATACTCCAAAGGTGCACGGCCCCACTCTTTCACGATCAGAGAACCCCCCACACACACGTCACACGACAGCCCCCCCCCCCCCACTCACACACAAAACACGCATGAATACAGTACAACATATGTCCATAACACAACACAGCCCTCTCTCATACTGCTGTGGTTCTCCTATTACGCCTTTAACAGGTCAATGTGGCCCTTGTTCATAGACCATTCACAACCTGGAGTGGCATCCTCACTATCCACTCTGTCTCCACAACCTCCCCCCCCTGAGCCAATCAGATCTCCAGCAGGGAGAGGTACTGGGGTAATTGTCAGGGGACAGAGGCATGGTTGGTTTCTGTGGCCTCGTGTTGGTGCTGTGACGCTGAATAGCAACAGTAGGAGTATTTCTTTGGTTGGTTGGTCAGAAGAATGCGGCTTTATATTCTCACACGCGCTCTGCTCTCAGAGGTGCTGTTGCATAGCTACCACACTAACCTAGTCAACTCATGTTGGTATGCACAATAATATAGATGTTATTGTGATCCAACAACAATGTCCTTGTCAAGTGGATTGACAGTTAATAGAATGTCTGTCTACTACTGTACCTCTTTAGCGAGGTCTCCCACAAAGTACCCACCAGGAGAACTTCTCAATAATGCACAACGGTCATGTGGTCCGTACCTTGACTCTAATCTTTGTAACCCCCTCCTCATTTTCATACTCCTCATGCTCAGTGACCCCCTGGGTGAGGTTGGTGTAGTTAGCCAGCTTGTTGAGGAGGGAGGACACCATGGGGTTGCTCTCAATCTCTTCCTGTCAATAAGGATACAACGACATTGAATCGGGACGTCATGGCATTGAAGACATCCAAGTACAGAAAAAACAAAAGCAACAAATGTTTGGATGATATGTACTCTACAATATAATCCATGTAAACACGTAGCTCTCACTTTACATTAAAGTGGCATGAAACCTATGTGGTAATGAATTACATTATGATATCAAAAGCCTTGACATGTGGATTACCTCAAAGAGAGCCATGTTCTTGCCATCGTAGTAGTTTTCTTGGTCGTGGTCAGTGTTGTTGATGAAAGGGCTGCTCTCTCTGGGAGTGACATCTCCTGGGAGACAACAGAAAAGGAGAAAGAAAACATCTCTACTAAACTTTTCTGTCCAATCACTATTGATTTCATGGTATTTCATGGTATCTTATTGCCATTTCATCGCGTATCTTATTGATTTCATGGTACCTTATTGATTTCATGGTATCTTATTGATTTCATGGTACCTTATTGATTTCATGGTATCTTATTGATTTCATGGTATCTTATTGATTTCATGGTATCTTATTGATTTCATGGTACCAAAATATTGCACATTTTTTGAACTACATCTCTTATGAAACAACACAAACACCACTTTCCTCTGCAACCGATAAAGAAAACCTCTACAGTCCAGACAAAGTCATGTTGATTGTCATTTCCATAGTAATGTCCTATGGGGTTATGCTGTGAAGAGAGAAATCAATGCTATCGTGTGCAGCTAATGACACTGGTCAATGAGAATGACACTGGAGATCTCCTGTACAGTATAATGAATAAGGACAAACTACCCTGAACAAAACTTTCTCTTTTTGTGATACTGTATTACAATGTTATTTTCCCATGATTGCTCCCCACCTGGTGTAAAATAAGAGGTGAGATGCAGTGAAAAGTGCACAATTTCTCAAGCATTGGATTTCTTTGCAATACATATTTAGTTTGTCCTACAGTACACAATGGACACACCACGTAATTCCAACATGGAAATTGGGTAATATTTGATTGAGACGTTGATCAATGAGATTTCAATGTCACGTCCTGACCTGACCATAGTAAGCTGTTTTTTCTCTGTGTTGGTTGGGGCGTGATAGTGACTTGGGTGGGTCATCTAGGTGTTTTTGTATTTCTATGGTGACCTGATATGGTTCCCAATCACAGGCAGCTGTTTATCGTTGTCTCTGATTGGCGTTCATATTTAGGTAGCCATTTCCTCATTTGTGTTTGTGGGATCTTGTCTATGTTTAGTTGCCTGTCAGCACTATTTGTATAGCTTCACGTTTCGTTCGTTGATTTTGTTGTTTTTTTGTTCGGTGTTTATTTATTAAAAGGAATATGTACGCCTACCACGCTGCACCTTGGTCTCATCCTTACGACGATCGTGACATTCAACCTTTATTCATCCACTCAAAAACAGCCAGAAGTTTGTTGAATTCTCAAATGTGTTATCACTGTGCTTTCAACCATTTAAAAACACAAGTTCAAATGGAATACAATTTCAGATATTTATACAACAACTTAAATGCAGTGTTTCCCAAACCCCAAGGGGTGCACATCTTTGTTTTTGCCCTAACACTACACAGCTGATTCAAAGCTTGATGATTAGTTGATTATTTGAATCAGCTGTGTAGTGCTAGGGCAAAAACCAAAACGTCCACCCCTTTGGGCCCCGCAGACTGAGCTTGGGAATCCCTGACTTAATGTTTTATCACTGTGCTTCTTCTAATAGCACAACTGTCACGCCTACTCCTGCGCTAGACGTCGCCAGTCTACTAACCACCAGTCCTGGCAACTATCATCACGCACACCTGCTCCCCATCGTTATGCACACCTGGATCTCAYCACCTTGATTACTCTCCCTTTAGTTAACCCTCAGTAGCCTCAGTCATTAGGCCGTGTTGGTTTTGGTCAGTATGCGTCTCCTGTTTTGTTTATCTGCCGTCTCTCATCATTAAACTCACCTTCGGCACTTTCTTCCTGACTCCAAGCGTATACGTTACAACAACCAAACCTGGATTGCAGTTGAGATTATATAAAAATGACATAGTGCAAGTGATCAATGCTGTTTGAGATTCTGCACAGATTATTATAGCAATTGTGAAGATCTCCACAGACATGCACGGTTTCTATGATTGCATAAGAAGACATTTATAGTTACAGTAGGAAACCCTTCAAATTAGTGGATTCGGCTATTTCAGCCACATCCATTGCTGACACGTGTATAAAATCGAGCACACAGCCATGCAATCTTCATAGTGAAACATTGGCAGTAGAACCGCCTTACCGAAGAACTCCGTGACTTTCAACGTGGCACCATCATAGGATACCACCTTTCCAACAAGTCAGTWTGTAAAATTTTGGCCCCACTAGAGCTGCCGCGGTCAACTGTAAGTGCTGTTATTGTGATGTGGAAATATCTAGGAGCAACAAAGGCTCAGCCGCAAAGTGGTCGKCCACACAAGCTCATAAAACGGGACCGCCGAGTGCTGAAGAGCATAAAAATCATCTGTCCTCGGTAGCAACACTCACTAGGAGTCAGTGCAATAATTGATCGTCGGCAGCTTCATGAAATGGGTTTCCATGGCTGAGCAGCCGCACACAAGCCTAAGATCACCATGCGCAATGACAAGTGTCGGTTGGAGTGGTGTAAAGCTCGCCACCATAGGACTCTGGAGCAGAGGAAACGCGTTCTCTGGAGTGATGAATCACACTTCACCATCTGGCAGTCCGACGGACAAATTTGGGTTTGGCGGATGCCAGGAGAACGCTACCTGCCCGAATGCATTATTCCAACTGTAAAGTTTTGTGGAGGAGGAATAATGGTCTGGGCTGTTTTTTATGATTCAGGCTAGGGCCCTTAGTTCCAGTAAAGGCAAATGTCAATACTGCAACATACAATGACATTCTAGACGATTATGTTCTTCCAACTTTGTGGTAACAGTTTGGGGAAGGCCCAGAAGAGTGGAGGCTGTTATAGCAGCAAAGGGGAAACCAATTCCATATTAATGCCCATGATGTTGTCCACATACTTTTTATCATACCATGTATAATGCTTGGATAATTTTATCTGAGCCAATGGCTTAATCCTATTCTTTAACTTTTAATTTGTTAACGTGACGACAAGTTAATAGGCTATTTACTGTATAGCAAAAGTGATGATATACATATAGTGGATATAATGTTGAAGATCTGACATTGTTTCAAAGGTTAAAATTCAACATATTTTACAAGGTTTGTCTATGCTAAAGATTGGTTACAATGATGACATAATCCTGTGGTTCGAATCCAATATATTTTTTCCAGGTAGAGATTCCACATCACAATACGTTGACAATTTACGTTGAAACAATGTTGATTCAAACAGTTTGTTTCCAGTGGGTAGTCTCTTTCCACAGTCGCTGTTTCTAACGACAGGAGTTTGGCAAAGCAAAACTAGCACACTAAATACAATTGACAGACAGCCAGGACATTTTACAGTAGGCTGAGGAAAGCAAGCCAGTCTTCCGAAGAGAAGACGAGGGCAGTGGTAGAACCATCCATCACCATCTGCTCTGTTCATTCCACACACAGGGAAGGCATAGGTACCAGTTATATCAGGCTACATCGATAAATTAGACAAAGGAGAGCTGACACTGTGTCAATCTAGGGAAGTGGACAGGTTCAGGTTTATGCATTAATTCTGGGAGATAATCCTATTGATTTACAGTATGTTTGTTCTGTTGACAGAGATGAACAGCGCTGAACAGTACAGTAGAASTACTTGCCAAATTGTATGATAAGACATTTTGCCGTTGGCTTAAGTGAATAACTTCAAGGTAAGAATCTCAGACACTAGGAATATCTTAATTTAACTCCAATGTAGACAAAATCTCTCTCTCTCAAATATTAACCATTTGGCTGATTTAACAGACATTTTCACTATTTAAAGCCACCCAAATGTTGAAAAATCTGTCCACACAACAACACAATCTCATCAGGTAGTGTGAAGTGAAGTGTTGCGGCCTCTATGATAATAAATGACAATGAGAGCTGTTTATAACTCGTTAAGCCTCCACAGAGGCAGATTCATAAGCTGCCTAGCCTAGCACACCTGAGCCTGAAGGTAAGACGCACAGACACAGAGAGATATCAAATCCCTATATTTAACCCTCGGTCCCCCCCAGCACTAATGTAAACACAGATATACGTACCACAGACTAACAACTACAGTACAATACACAAGGACAGATCTAACAAACACATACATGATGATGGCTTAACCAAAGCTTCCACAACAAGACAAACAGCTGTGGTCATGAGCAAAATTCTTACTACAGACCAGATTATGAATATGCAAATATGATTAGCCTGATTATTTCATAGGGTTTATCACACAGATGAGCTCACCTGATCGTCGTGAACCCTCCCCAAGCTCCATACCAGAGGGGAGGTGCAGCTGGGGTCCACAACACTCTTCCAGTATGCTACTGTAAACCTCAGTAGTTACAGACCTCAGTCTGCTCTGCCTAGCCCCCCTTCAACTGAGTTGACTTGAATCTGTGTAACACAGTTCTCTATGAATGTCTGTCTGTTCTGCGCTAGGTAGCTTTCTGTAGCAGATTTGGTTGTGTCTTTGGTGCCCTGGGAATCAGCTGCTCCAGAGTTGTGGACATCCTTTCTCTGTCCTGTCTGGAGGCAGTGGAGCAGCATCAGCCCTTGCGCTCCTGACCCCTCATCCATTCACTGGAGGGAGGGAGGGGTAGAGGAGGGAGAGGGGTAGAGAGGGGAAGGGAGGGGGTGGGTGCAGCTTTAGCTACTTTAATTCTGTGCCCTGAAACACAGCTCAATGAGCTTACAGAGCATGACCCTACACACACACACACACACACACACACACGCGCGCGCGCGCGCACAATTGAGAGAATCCTTGTCGTGTTGTATCACAGCTTAGTACGGCAACTGCACCACTCGCAACCGCAGGGCTCTCCAGAGGTGTGGTCTGCCCAATGCATCACCGGGGGCACACTACCTGCCCTCCAGGACACCTACAGCCCCCAATGTCACAGGAAGGCCAAAAAGATAATCAAGGACAACAACCACCTGAGCCACGGCCTGGTAACCCCGCTATCATCCACAAGACGAGGTCAGGACAGGTGCATCAAAACTGGAGCCGAGAGACAGAAAAACAGCTTCTATCTCAAGGTCATCAGACTGTTAAATTCTGTTAAATAGCCATCACTAGCACATTAGAGGCTGCTGCCCTATATACATAGACTTGGAATCACTGGCCACATTAATAATGGAACACTAGTCACTTTAATAATGTTTACATATTTTGCATTACTTATCTCATATGTATATACTGTATTCTATCCTATTCTACTGTATCTTAGTCTATGCCACTCTGACATTGCTCGCCCAATATTTAAATATTCTTAATTCCATTCCTTTACTTTAGATGTGTGTATTGTTGTGAAATTGTTAGATATTACTGTTAGGTATTACTGCACTGTTAGAGCTAGAGACACAAGAATTTTGCTACATCCGCAATAACATCTGCTAAACACGTGATTGTGACATATACAATTTGATTTGACACATTTATTCCACTCAGCTATTAGCTTAGCATAAAAAGTGTGTACACAGTATACAGGCCGCAAAAATCCTCAAACGTAATCCGAGTCTTCTGTACTTTTTACATTTAACAGCTCAAATGGAAATCATTATGGAGTAGCTGAGACAGAGGACGTGAAGAAATAATCCATCCATGTACACCCAATCCTCTGGGAAGTGAAAAGTGCAAGCCACACCAAAGTCAATAGACTGCTGAGTTGTTGTCTGGCATATAAATAACATGGACCTGAAGGGCCTCTGACAGTGACATTGAAAGGTCTGCCGTGGTGATGACTAGCACATCTGATGCCATATTTCAAAGGACACAGCACACTATTAGATGAGGTTACTACTTATGTTTCAATGAAAAGCTCTATCCCACATGCCACGCTTTGAAAAGCCTTGCCAAAAGAGGTCCCCGTTTCACAAGAGTTCTGATTCAAGTGTTCAGAATTAAAGCTTATTGACACTCTTTGCAGCTACAGTAACTTGATCAGACACACTTTTATTAGCAACAGAACTTGGACTAAAGGGCAATTCCACAGTAACGGAAATACGCTGAGTCTCAGATATTTCACTTTAAAATGTATGCCACAACAAAACCAGTTGTTGTGGCATAAAACCAGATTGTAAAGTTAAACCAACCATACAACTATATGCATGAGGACTACTTTTAACAATTTCCACACACACACAAGAAAAAAACATTTACTGAAAGAACAGTGCAGATGCTAAATTAGGAAACAGAATTATGGGTAAAGTTTAAAAAATGAACAGTGGGTGAAAAAGTCACAGAGAGAACGTGTGACGATGTGGACTGCAACCAGCGGGCACCTTCACTTGGCTTCTAGTTCTCAAACACGTAATTCTCCTCTAGGCCTATATCCACCAGTAAGATTGTTAAATAAAGGTCATAAATACATATTGAAACCACTCATATTAGCCAACAATGTCCTTTCTAATTCCGTTTCATTCACGCATATTAATCAATGGAYCTTACATTGGAATACATGTTATTCCCACCTGTGTGGTCTTGTTGTGACATTGACTGCCATTGCCTTGCATACTGAAGAAGGGTTCATACCTGAAATGTTTGGGCGGCAATAAAAATATGTCAATTTAAGTTTATTTACTGGAGTGCTCTCCTATTTCGGTCACACCCTGATCTGTTTCACCTGTCTTTGTGCTTGTCTCCACCCCCCCCCCCCAGGTGTCGCCCATCTTCCCCAGCGTATTTATACCTGAGTTCTCTGTTGCCAGTTCGTCTCGTCAAGCATACCAGCATGTTTTTGCCGTGCTCTTGTTTTTCCTAGTCTCTGTTTTTTAGCCCCCCCGGTTCCGACCTTTTCTGCCTGTCCTGACACTTAGCCAGGCTGCCTGACCATTCGTCCTGCCCTGACCTTGAGCCTGCCTGCCTGCCGCCCTGTACCTTTCGGACTCTGAACTGGTTAATGAACTTCTAGAAGCCTGTCCTCGACCTGCCTATTGCCTGCCCCTTGTATTTTCATAAATATCAGAGACTCGAACCATCTGTCTCCTGTGTGTCACGTATGCTCTCTCKTCATGCTCCCGCCCTTAGCCGGATAGGCAGGATCCCGCGCCTTAGCAGAGGTGACCGGTCCGCTCCTGATCCCCGGGATCATCATCTTGGTCGGCGTCCTGCAGCTGAAGCCGCGCGTTGGGGTACTGTCACGTGTGCTCCCTCTCCGGCCTCTAGGTCACCAGGCTGCTCGTTTATGGCGCACACCTGTCACCATTGTTACGCGCATTTCCGCATAATGACACTCACCTGGACTCCATCACCTCCTTGATTACCTGCCCTGTATATGTCACTTCCTTTGGTTTCTTCCCCAGTCGTCATTGTTTCTGTTCCTGTTGTCGGTGCGCTGTTTGTGTTTCTTGTTTTGTTCATTTATTTATTAAAAGTATTCACTCCCTGAACTTGCTTCCCGACTCTCAGCGTACATCGTTACACGGTGTCTGCATCTGGGTCTCGCCCTGTGTCGTTATAATTGATGTTTTTTGGAATACACGTTAAGGCCTCATGACCAAAGTCTTTGACAAAGTCCAATTGATAAATGGAAAAAAGGGATGACTGTCTCTTGACACTGAGTGTGTTTTTCCTGAATGAAAGAACAATGTGGGAAACACTGTACTTTTAATAGAGAGCTTTCAAGCATCACACACAAACATCCTTTTCCTGAAAGGAGGACTATTTCCACATAAAAAGGGCTCCCAACAGTCCACTTGCGTCATAACCTTTTGACATCCTGTACACCACTAAATATCTGGGATAGGAACCTGGAGGGGAAGGGGATTATAAGGGGATTGTGGGAAATGGAACACTAGGGCCTAGGAAACAAAACAGTAGGCAGGCAACAACTGTCGTCTCAATTTACTCTCATTCTCTCTGGTTCCTCTCTCAGAGTAACCTAGATAAATGAATAATAACTATGTTGTTATCTGCTCCGATCACATGACATACAGCTATTAGGTACAGCTAAGTAGACCATGTCTACAGTAAAGACAGATATTCTCTTATCTGACATATGACAACAATATCATGTAACACCATGCAGAACACCATAAGACTATATGATAACAACTACCAGTATGTTCAACTACTGTAAACAAGATATCCAACATAATGTAGGTTCACTGAGAACAAAATACTGTATATCTTCAACCCAGAACGACAGAGACAAAACAGAGTGAGAGCGCCATTGTTATGAATGGTGATGCAAATGACAGTAGCTACAAGTAACAGGTCAAAGTTGAATGCCATCACACATGCATACAGACGACATGGCAGAGGACTTGTGTTTGTAGAGCTCTGTATTGGGCTCTTATTGTGACAGGCAGTAACACAACAGTTGAATGCCCCAAGGGTATAGGCAAATTATTGAGTGTTAAACTCAATTCACACACTAAGACGGGGGGCACGGAGCGTAGCACAGCATTGCAATGTCGTTTTTCATCACAAAAGGGGCGGCTCCTTGTTTTTTTACAGACAGAAATACTCCTGAGCATCCCCACTCCATTCGTTCTCGAGTGAGACTGAGCACCCTACTGTCACGCCCTGACCATAGAGAGCTGTTTATTCTCTATGTTGGTTGGGGCGTGATAGTGACTAGGGTGGGTTATCTAGGTGATTAATGGTTTATGTTGGCCTGGTATGCTTCCCAATCAGAGACAGCTGTTTATCGTTGTCTCTGATTGGGGATCATATTTAGGTAGCCATTTTCCTCATTGTGTTTGAGGGATCTTGTCTGCAGTTAGTTGCCTGTGTGCACACCAGTAGCGTCACGTTTTGTTTGTGGTTTTGTTTGGTGAGTTTCTGTTTATTAAAAGATGTGGAACTCTACGCACGCTGCGCCTTGGTCCGATTACTATGACGAATGTGACAGAAGATCCCACCACCAAAGGACCAAGCAGCGTGGCCAGGAGGAGTGGACATGGGAAGAAATCCTGGATGGAGAAGGACCCTGGACAAGGGCCGTAGAGTATCGCCGTCCAAGGGAGCAGATGGAGGCAGCGAGAGCGGAACGGCGACGATACGAGGAGTTATATCAACAACGGAAGCCCGAGAGGCAGCTCCAAAAATTGTTTGGGGGGGCACACGAGGAGATTGGCGGAGTCAGGGTTTAGACCTGAGCCAACTCCCCGTGCTTACCGTGGGGAGCGTGTCACCGGTCAGGCACCTTGTTATGCTGTGATGTGTACTGTGTCTCCAGTGCGCATTCACAGCCCGGTGCGTTCTGTGCCAGCTCCTCGCACTTGCCGTGCGAAAGGGAGCATCCAGCCAGGGCGGGTTGTGCCGGCTCAGCACTCCTGGTCTGCAGTACGTCCCCTAGGTCCAGGATATCCTGCACCGGCTCTACGCACTGTATCGCCAGTGCGCCTTCACAGCCCAGTGCGTCATGTGCCAGCGCCTCGCACTTGCCGGGCTAAAGTGAGCATCCAGCCAGGACACGTTGTGCCAGCTCTACGCTCCAGACCTCCAGTGCGCCTCCACGGCCCAGTATATCCTGCGCCGGCCATACGTACTGTGTCTCCAGTGCGCCTCCACAGTCCAGTACATCCTGTGCCTCTTCCCCGCACTCGCCCTGAGGTGCGTGTCATCAGCCCGGTGCCACCTGTACCGGTCCCACGCATCAGGTCTCCAGTGCGCCTCCACAGTCCAGTACGTCCTGTGCCTCTTCCCGCACTCGCCCTGAGGTGCGTGTCATCAGCCCGGTACCACCAGTGCCGGCCCCATGCACCAAGCTTCCGGCGACAGTTCCCAGTCCAGAGCTTCTGGCGACGGTTCCCGGTTCCCGGTCCGGCGTCTCCAGCGACGGTCCGGCGTCTCCAGCGACGGTCGGTCGGCGGTCGGGAGCCTCCAGCGACGGTCGGCGGTCCGGAGCTTCCAGCTACGGTCGGCGGTCTGGAGCCTTCAGCAGGGGTTCTCAGTCCAGAGCCTCCTGTGACGATCTACGGTCCGGTTCCTCCTGCCACGATCCATGGCCTGGAGCTTCCGTCGACGATCCCCGCACCAGAGCCGCCATGGAGGATGAAGTATCTGCGAGCGGAGTGGGTACTTCGCCCCGCACCGGAGCCGCACCCGATGTCCTGTGTCGTTCATCGTAGATGCCCACCTGGATCCTCCCCTATTGAGTCAGGTTTTGCGGTCAGAGTCCGCACCTTTGGGGGGGGGGGGGTACTGTCACGCCTTGACCATAGAGAGCTGTTTATTCTCCATGTTGGTTGAGGCATGATAGTGACTAGGGTAGGTCATCTAGGTGATTAATGGTTTATGTTGGCCTGGTATGCTTCCCAATCAGAGACAGCTGTTTATCGTTGTCTCTGATTGGGGATCATATTTAGGTAGTAGTTTTTTTAAATATTTACTTATTTTCCCATTCACATGTTAAGGTGGTAGGTAATTTACTGCTGTTTACTTTGTGTTTTTTCTCTTATTTCCCCTTTCATCACACTTTTCACCTGTGTTTTACATTGTGTTTTATATTGGACCATTTTCCTTCTGATATTTCCGCTTACGATCGTAAAATAAATATCTAAAAGGTCTGCAAATGTCTTTGTCTGGTTATTTGTACTTGTTGCAGAACATATTACTGTTCTGAATCAGTCACTCAGTAAACTTGTTCTGCTTTGTACATGAGCTATGTACAGTTGAAGTCAGAAGTTTACATACACTTAGGTTGGAGTTATTAAAACTCGTTTTTCAACCACTCCACAAATTTCTTGTTAACAAACTATAGTTTTGGCAAGTCGGTTAGGACATCTACTTTGTGCATGACACAAGTAATTTTTCCAACAATTGTTTCAGACAGATTATTTCACTTATAATTTACTGTATCACAATTCCAGTGGGTCAGAAGTTTACATACACTAAGTTGACTTTGCCTTTAACTTCTCTAGAATAGGGGGCAGCATTTTCACGTTTGGATGAAAAGTGTGCCCAGAGTAAACTGCCTCCTACTTAGTCCCAGATGCTAATATATGCATATTATTATTAGTATTGGATAGAAACACTCTGACGTTTCTAAAACTGTTTGAATCATGTCTGTAACTATAACAGAACTTATTTGGCAGGCAAAATCCCGAGGACAAACCATTCAGATTAAATCTTTTCAATGGGTTTTCATTGGGAATCCAGATTTCTAAGGGACCTTCCTGCAGTTCCTATCGCTTCCACTGGATGTCAACAGTCTTTAGAAATTGGTTGAGGTTTTTCCTTTGAGAAATGAAAAAGTAGCCATGTTCAGAATGAGGCTCCAGTGAAGTGTACTGTTTGTTATAGGCACGTGACCAGAAAGCATGCTACACATTGTTTTCCTCCGGTATTGAACACAGATCATCCCGTCTTCAATTTCATCTATTATTTACGATAGACAGGGAATTTTTACTGGGATTAAATGTCAGGAATTGTGAAAAACGGAGTTTACATGTATTTGGCTAAGGTGTATGTAAACTTCCGACTTCAACTGTAGATGAGGTTCATGTCTTGGGGGTCTGTCCTTAATATCTACAGCTGGACAGCCATTCTCACCCATGTACCATAGCAGGAAGGTCTCCATTAAAAGGTCACTTCACATGACTATGTACAACCTTGTATTATGTTAATTAGGTAAATGGCTCCAGGGTCTAGCCTTATTGTCTACAGCTGAACAGCCATTAATTGAAAGGCCACTACACATAACACAAGGTTAGGTAAATTTCATAAGGGTCTAGCTTCCCAAAAATATATTACAAACTAAAACACAAGGATAAAGTAACTGTCATTATGGTAGACTATGTGATTTGTAAAGTGTGAATAAGTAAAACAGCCAAATCCAACTACAAAACAAAGTGTGGAGCTCACAACATGACATATAAAACAGTAATCAACCAGAGGAAGAGAACATATGTGCACATGTTTTGCAAACCACACTCCAACATTTACTGTAGGGTGCCACCCGTGATCGCAGCATCCTGGAACGACACTTGACCAGCTGGTGTGAGGAAGTAGTTCTCTAGGTTGTTGCGCACGTCTATAGCAACACTGGTTGCCCTGTCTGCCGACATGTTTCTTGAGTCCAGGTAGCTGGTGTCCCCTTCTACCACCTGTCTCCACTCTCCTGGACGCAGGTCCCCAGTCGTTGTGGAGTGGTCAACAAACGTGGGGTGGATGTACCGTGTTGTCAGTGTCTGTAGTGTCTGTGGTGCAAAGGTAGTTGTGGAGGGCCATGCAGGCCTTCACAATGGTCTCAGCTTTCTCTGAGGCAACCTCAAGAGCTCGTCCCAGGACCCTCCATATTCCAGCAAGGATCCCAAAATATTTATCTGGTTCTTGAGTGGCGGTAGTTGTCAATCTTCTTGGCGTCATCAAGGCTTGAAGAACCTTTGAATAAAAGAAGCGTACTCCATTAGTATTGAACAGGAACATGAAAGCTATCAAATGTGTACTGTAACAACTGTGTAGCCTATGCTTTGGACATACTGTAGGCCTCCATCCTCTTACTCTTTTCACATCATATGTATAGTCACATGTATTTAGCGTATCTTACCTGGATATGGTCGCATCAGGTTTGCCCTCAGAGGGAATGCCTCATCTCCCACAAAGACATATGGGCTCTGTGTTTGGGTCCCCAGCAAGCACTCTGGTCTTGGTAGCGGCAGCTGGAATGCAATGAGTTGGGAGCCAAACTTTCTTTGTGAGAAGATTCCCACATCTCCCTTCCGACCATGTCGATCATGGTGAAGCGGTACCTTGCTTTGCAGACTGCCATCAGGACTATTGAGGAAAAGCCCTTGTAGTTGTAGTACTCGCTGCCCGAGTTCGCTGGAGCTCGCATCCAAAAATATGTTTTCCGTTGACAGCTCCTGCACAAAACGGATAATTCCAACGATCCCCAAACTCTGACGATTTCTGCCCATTTTGCCACGGAAGGATAAGCAACAAAATCCTCCTTCAGGACATGCCAGATAGCCTGGCACACTTCCGTGACAATGGTACAACCTGTACAGATTCCTAGCTTATAACTTGCAGCAAGACACAGACAGCCATTCTGCAGCACTTACGGGCAAGCTGTAAATTTCTCTTGTGTGAGATAAGGGGCAAGCGACATCCAAAAGTATTGAAAAGGTCTTTCCTCGTCAATGTTTCACATAGGTTGGACAAGAGACATGTATTCTCCATCGTCCTCTCTGAGTAAGAGCAGTTCAACTCGCTGTTCAAGCTCTAGCAATTGCAATTCTTAGAGAGACATGATTGCATCTGCTTCTGTGGCTAACAAGTAGCGTCGTAATGCATAGAACACCAGCACTAGCCAGACATGTAGCTAGCTAAATAGTATTCGTCAACAAAAAGGCATATAACACTGGATCCGGAAGTTTAAATGTTGTTGCTAGCTACAGTTAGAGGGCCTCGGACCCACTTGCTTGGTAAGCTACTCTGTCTCCCCCTAGTGGATATACATTACACAAGGACCCTCTTGCTTCATAAGCTACTCTGGCTAACCCCTAGTGGACATACACCACACAAGGACCCTCTTGCTTGGTAAACTACTCTGGCTCCCCAACCCCCTAGTAGATATGTACTACACAAGACAGACTTCCTCTCTGGGTGGAACGCAACGACGATGTGGACAGAAGTGAGCGCTGCCCCCAAAAACCTGGCTCCGCCCTTACACATGCATGCACGTCTATCGACAGAGTGGAGCTTGTAGCCACCTTTAAGGAGCTTCAGAATGACTGTGTGTTGGCCCGCAGTGTCCTGTGAACAGGATTTCAACAGTTATTTCTGTCTCTATGTACAGTCGTGGCCAAAAGTTTTGAGAATGACACAAATATTAATTTCCAAAGTTTGCTGCCTCAGTGTCTTTAGATATTTTTGACAGATGTTACTATGGAATACTGAAGTATAATTACAAGCATTTCATAAGTGTCAAAGGCTTTTATTGACAATTACATGAAGTTGATGCAAAGAGTCAATATTTGCAGTGTTGACCCTTCTTTTTCAAGACCTCTGCAATCCGCCCTGGCATGCTGTCAATTAACTTCTGGGCCACGCAGTGCGCGCTAACCAAGGGGACCAGGTGCACGGTGTTTCCTCCGACACATTGGTGCGGCTGGCTTCCGGATTGGAGGCGCGCTGTGTTAAGAAGCAGTGCGGCTTGGTTGGGTTGTGCTTCGGAGGACGCTTGGCTTTCGACCTTCGTCTCTCCCGAGCCCGTACGGGAGTTGTAGCGATGAGACAAGATAGTAATTACTAGCGATTGGATACCACGAAAATTGGGGAGAAAAGGGGGTAAAACTTCTGGGCCACATCCTGACTGATGGCAGCCCATTCTTGCATAATCAATGCTTGGAGTTTGTCAGAATTTGTGGGTTTTTGTTTGTCCACCCGCCTCTTGAGGATTGACCACAAGTTCTCAATGGGATTAAGGTCTTTCGCCTTATGGCAAGGTGCTCCATCATGCTGGAAAAGGCAATGTTCGTCACCAAACTGTTCCTGGATGGTTGGGAGAAGTTGTTCTCAGAGGATGTGTTGGTACCATTCTTTATTCATGGCTGTGTCCTTAGGCAAAATTGTGAGTGAGCCCACTCCCTTGGCTGAGAAGCAACACCACACATGAATGGTCTCAGGATGCTTTACTGTTGGCATGACACAGGACTGATGGTAGCACTCACCTTGTCTTCTCCGGACAAGCTTTTTTCCGGATGCCCCAAACAATCGGAAAGGTGATTCATCAGAGAAAATGACTTTACCCCAGTCCTCAGCAGTCCAATCCCTGTACCTTTTGTAGAATATCAGTCTGTCCCTGATGTTTTTCCTGGAGAGAAGGTCCAGCTTCTTTGCTGCCCTTCTTGACCCCAGGCCATCCTCCAAAAGTCTTCGCCTCACTGTGCGTGCAGATGCACTCACACCTGCCTGCTGCCATTCCTGAGCCAATTCTGTATTAGGCGGTGCCCCGATCCCGCACCTGAATCAACTTTAGGAGACGGTCCTGGCGCTTGCTGGACTTTTTTTGGCGCCATGAAGCCTTCTTCACAACAATTGAACCGCTCTCCTTGAAGTTCTTGATGATCCGATAAATGGTTGATTTAGGTGCAATCTTACTGGCAGCAATATCCTTGCCTGTGAAGCCCTTTTTGTGCAAAGCAATGATGACGGCATGTGTTTCCTTGCAGGTAACCATGGTTGACAGAGGAAGAACAATGATTCCAAGCACCACCCTCATTTTGAAGCTTCCAGTCTGTTATTCGAACTCAACCTGTGTTAACGAGAGAATCATTGACATGATGTCAGCTGGTCCTTTTGTGGCAGGGCTGAAATGCAGTGGAAATGTTTTTTGGGGATTCAGTTCATTTGCATGGCAAAGAGGGACATTGCAATTAATTGCAATTCATCTGATCACTCTTCATAACATTCTGGAGTATATACAAATTGCCATCATACAACCTAAGGCAGCAAACTTTGTGAAAATTAATATTTGTGTCATTCCCAAAACTTTTGGCCACGACTGTAGGATAAGAACCTACAGTAACTCAGTGCAGAGACAACATTTGTCACAGAAATTGATTGGAAGATCACATTTTAAACAAACAGTGTGGTTAGCCTGACTGTAACCACAGAGCCCCTCTGTCTTCTCTCTCTCTCTATAGGAACACAGACACAGAAAAAAAGATATGCCCAACAGATGGTAATTTCATCCTCATCCCAAGTCTGAAATTGTCTGAAGTTTAATTGGCATGTCAATGGAGGTAGTTTTCAGAACAGGAAGCAAAGTTAAGTCAAAAATAATTAGCATGTAGCCTACCATGGTTCTGTAGCTCAATTGGCATCCTAAATCTCCAAAAAGGAAGTAGGCCAGAGTCTTCCTCAATGATAAACACAATTATGAATGACAGGGTAACTGTCCTGTCTTGTCCAGACAAGCCACTCACACTGCCTCAGACTCAGGCTCACTGAATTAAATTAACATAGACTCAAATATGTTTGGCAATCCACATACTGGATTAGAAAGACAGGCTCGATTGCAACCTGCAGGGTAAACTAAGCATGATTGCAACTAGAAACACACAAGGACAAACCAGCAGATCAGTTGATCTCTCATTGTTGTTACCGTGTCAAGTGATTATGATACCAGACAGCTGGTCTAGATTCTCTACTCCCGCTCCCATTGAAATATCAACCCATTAGGAGCATCGGAAACCGTAAGGCTGATGAATGTAAAAATACGTATTTAAGTATAAAAATATAGAAATAGTAGGTCTATATATTTTTTTAAGTTTTACTTTAATTGGCAAAATAATATAATATATGCCATTCAAAATAACTTTATAGACTACGTTTTAATTTGATAAAAAATATTGATTACATAACTCAATCATGATTTAGTTGAGATAGTTACACATTTCAAGTATGGACTGACCCTCGATCTTGATAAGAAATGACCATATCAGACTATTTTATTTTAAAGACAGTTATATTTAATGGATGACATAACTTGGAAACAAATAAAATAATAAGAGTAGAACAGTTTTCTATTCATACAATGTATTTGGTAAATTGCTTCAGTTGATTTGCTGTGGTACATGAGGAAATACTTAATTTCAGTTGAATGGGATGATTGTCAAATAGATAAATCACCCTTAGAATGCTCATAAAGTAGGACTAAATTGTTCTGATGATAATACTAACCAGAGGGCGAAATAGTGAGAGAAAAAAATTTGGGCTGCAATCAAGACTAAGACATCCTCGACATCCGCGTTAGGAATGGTAAATTCCTGGCTAATGTTGGTTGAAATTGAGATCAGCTTTGCGGGTGATTTTAGAGCGTATTGATGGTTTAAGTAGAGACCAGGTGGCGATAATCTGGTGGCATTCAATGGTTGCACTTGGCCCACAGGTTTTATGACTTTGGTGAAGTAAAGTTTTATGACAAAACAAAAAAGCATTTATGGACAGTATACAGTATTTAGTGCATTTCAGGGAGAGACCCATAATGTCAGTTAAAGAAAAACAATTATGTGAAGCCTTACCCTGAGGCAGCCCATTTGGAAAAAAGTTGTTTATACTGGATGTTTTTTGTGGAGACAGCACTGTGTACAGGTACTGTTGGCGTGAGAACATAGAGGAGAGCACATGATGTAACACAGATAGAGCTGGTAATCTGGGACTGAGTGGAGCATTCCTAATGCTGACTACAGCCCAAAAGTGACCACAGCCCATAGCCTTCCCTTACATGTATCCTGTGTGACTCATACTGTACTGCCTTTAGAAACAGCAGCCAGAAAGGTTAAGAGCTCCACTCTCAGTGACACTGGGAATGTTAATCTGCTGCTAGATTTAAATGAAGGCACCATTTCTTAGTTTTAAAGAAAGGTTTGTGTTTGACTTTACTCAATTGGGCACTACAATTGCCAAAAACAAAGTACTGTAAATCCCATAGAATTTTACTCCAAAAATGATCATACACAAGCACTAGTTCTACCTTCCTCAGTGACCTTTTGTACTGCTCCTGACCTCTCTGACCCCTCCTTACCACTTTGTGAGGACAATATTGTATTCCAATATCTCATATCCCCACTCAGGCAGCAGTGGTGGCACCTGGAAGCTAAACTCACTTAACTGAACTGGCCAGAGGGAAAGTAACAAATCACTGCTTGCTCAATCATAAAGTAGGATTTTACGCAACGTCAAAGAGGGCCCTTTGACGTTGCGTAAAATGAAACACTGCCTTTAATTAATTTATAAAGCCCATAGAAGTGCGAGTTACCATACCCGATCACAGGGATGGCTAACTCTGGAAATTCCATCTGTTGCTACAGACTTTTAGTTTCTTCCCACCCAGTGTACGGAACAATCTTCAGAGTTCCCTACAACTGGATGTTCTGGTGCCTTTCGGGAAGTTCAGTGTTGATTGAGGACCTCTTTGTTGATGAATGTGATTGTTTTTCTTGAGTGTGTGTTGTATTTTTGCATTATAATTTATATATTTATATAATTTTATAACGTAATGTAAAATACTATATTAAATACTACAACGTTATCCGCAAAAAAAACACTGTAGTAAATACTACAGTATTGTCTGCAAAAACACTACAGTTTCCACAAAAACACTACAGCTTTTTAACTATGGTAATACCACAGTATTTACTTTGAATATACCCCACCCATTCCCATCCCCCATATCCTAATTTGTGCCACCCATGAGTGGGAAACCTACATGCCAAGTATAGACCATATATTGTGTTCCTTACAGTTTTTTAAAATATATTTTTTACCTTTATTTAACTAGGCAAGTCAGTTAAGAACAAATTCTTATTTACAATGACGGCCTAACCCTGGACGATGCTGGACCAATTGTGCACCGCCCTATGGGATTCCCAATCACGGCCGGATGTGATAGAGCCTGGATTCGAACCAGGGACTGTAGTGATGTCTCTTGCACTGAGATGCAGTGCCTTAGACCTCTGCGCCACTTGGGAGAAGAGCAGAAGCTCTGAACTATCCATTCAGACTCCAGTCTTATCTTCCTACAGGTTATGGAAATGTGCTCTTTTACTATTGTCCAGTAGGTTTCCTCAAGGAGAAAGTCCCCACTTCTATGTCAAAGATGATAAAATAAAACACTATAGTAAATACTACAGTTATGTCCACAAAAACATAAAAAACTATAGTATATACTATAGTAATTATTTATAGTAATACTAGAGTATTTATACTATACTAGTCATGTACGCAAAACACTACAGTAAATACTACAGTATACTACAGACATGTACGCAAAACACTACAGTAAATACTACAGTCATGTCCCAAACACGACAGTAAATACTAAACACTACAGTAAATACTACAGTCATGTCCCAAACACGACAGTAAATACTAAACACTACAGTAAATACTACAGTCATGTCCCAAACACGACAGTAAATACTAAACACTACAGTAAATACTACAGTTTTTTTAATGGGGGAAGAGTTTTTTAGGAAAAACACAGGCAGACACCCACGCAAGCACAAACACATCCACACACTCCAACAAACAAACATCTGGGGTATATAATCCCCCCCGTGAATAGATATCCCTTCCATACAAAGTCAGTGAGGGCTGACAGCAGACAATCAAAAAGGCCTCTTTCCTCAATAAATATATTTTTTAAAGCTACACAAGTGAAAAAACACCTCAGAATCTGAGATTACTACGCTTTTACAAGAATGCCATGTGCAAATACTAAAATAGTATAGTTACAGTAGTAAAGAGCACAGTCAGCCTGTGACATTTCAAAAAACTAACCCTAACCCAATCTCCCTTCCAACAGGAAGAGAACAGTGGAGCTCTACTGGTTTACAGCAAGTTAATACTTGACAGACGAGTGGCATTTTGGCAGTGACTTCAACTGTGGAATGTAAGGCTGAGAAACCTTGGAAGATAACAGACTACTATCCATATTGATTTCACATTAAGAGGAAGAAAGATGTGTGAATGTATTGAGTGAGTGATAGAGTGAGAGGTGGAAAGAGAAAGAGAGAGAGCGAAAGGCAAGGAAGATCTCAGAAAGCCCTTACATCTCAGGAATTGATTTGTCAAAATGACAAAAAGTTCAAAAGTTCACTCTTGTCATAAAAAGTATGTTCATCTCCTTAGGCCAGAGAAAAATAAACAAACAAACAAAACCATATATCATATCAGAATTCTGTAAGTCAAGGGCCAGTTAGCTTTGGGACACAACATTGGGAGTCTGTGTATTGGTTGGACTCCCTGAGGAATATTGTGTTCCAAAGCTAAGTTAAAGTCAACATGTTCAGCTGTTCTACAGATTCTACTCTGCTTGTCTGAGCCTGTCCTGAAAACGTCAACATAGTGTGCCCTCACCTGAGTAGGGCCGTCGTGGAGAAATATCTTCTTCATCTTCCTCACTAAACACACCTTCGAGAGTTGACTTCCCGGCCCCGCCATCCTCTACAGGAACCACAGTGAAGTTGGTGGGCATGTTATCCCCTCACCGCATTGGCTCTATTCTGAGAAAGTAAACTACTCTAGTCCCTCTCACCTTTTCAAGGCACAGTTGAAGTGCTCTCTACTTCTGTCTCTCTCACCTCTATTGCTTAGATTCTGTCCCCATGTGACCAGGCTCTCTCCAAATACGTAGTGTTCTACAACTCCTCCCCCAGAGAAAGTCCTCCTTCTTTACTACACTCAACCTCATCCCCATCTAGGCTATAGCACCTACAATAGACAAGACTCCTAATGTCACAGGGGGCACCTCTTCCTGAACAACTCTCCCTTTACTGAAAAGAGCCCTTTATTTGTAACTTACTTTGTAGAACTATGGTACAGTGACACAGGATTTTGTCTTCCTTCCTATATTTTACCCCCATTTGTAGGCCAGTAGACTACTACATATTAGCACTGGTAATGAAAGTGGTGTTTCCTTTCCCACAGAGCAAAGCCTGCTGGGTAATTCAGAGGTGTTGAATGCTAAACTGACCCTGCCAGTCGAGAGAGAGGGAGAGTGGCCCCCTGGGGTAAATGGCAATCAACACAAAAGGCCCTATGGGCAAGGCATGGGAATCACATAGCCTGAGTGTGCCCCAGAGAAAACATATGGAACAATTGAAAAAGATAAGTATTTAAAAGACCAAAGGCTATTAATGACAATGAAGATTCTGGAAAAACCATACGAATAACGTTAAACACAACAAAATAGTAATAATCTCAAATCTACTACTGGGCGATTTAACTGACATTTTAAAATACATCTTCCAGTAATCATTGCTGAGCCATTTTTTTGTTGAGACAATTTTTACATTCAGCATTACTCCATCAAGGGAAATATAGTATTCTTTCTAAGAAAGATATCTATATATATTTCAGGGTGTTGTGCATCCCTGGAAATAATCAGAATTAATTTCAACATTAGTTCTGAAAACATAGCTTGTCCCAAAAAAGTGTCCTCTTGGCACAAATTACCCCAGGGCTAAGTTGAGCCACAGGACTGGGTAAGTTAAGCACCTACAAATTCATGTACTGAATTTTTTTTTTTACCAGGTAAGTTGACTGCAAACACATTCTCATTTACAGCAACAACCTGGGGAATAATTACAGGGGAGAGGAGGGGGATGAATGAGATAAATGTAAGCTGGGGATGATCAGGTGATCATGATAGCTTGGGAATTTAGCCAGGACACCAGGGTTAACAACCCTACTCTTACAATAAGTGGATCTTTAGTGACCACGGAGAGTCAGGACACCCATTTAACATCCCATCCAAAAGAAGGAACCCTACACAGGGTAGTGTCCCCAATCACTGCCCTGGGGTATTGGGATACCTTTTTTTTTTTTTACCTGAGAAAAGAGTGCCTCCTACTGGCCCTCCAAGACCACTTCCAGCAGCATCTGGTCTCTCATCTAGGGACCAACCCTGCTTAGCTTCAGAAGCAAGCCACTAGTGGGATGCAGGGTTAGATGCTGCTGAATGAAATGTTACCACTATATTTTTAAAACCATGTCTGTCTTTATTTCCCAAACACAATCACAAACACCTCCCTCTGCAACTAGATCCTGGACTTCCTGACAGGCCGCCCTCAGGTGGTGAGGGTAGGTAGCAACACATCTCCCACACTGATCCTCAACACTGGAGCTCCCCAGGGGTGCGTGCTCAGTCCTCTCCTGTACTCCCTGTTCACCCACGACTGCATGGCCAGGCACAACTCCAACACCATCATTAAGTTTGCTGACGACACGGCCTGATCACCGACAACGACGAGACAGCCTATAGGGAGGTCAGAGACCTGGCCGGGTGGTGCCAGAATAACAACCTATCCCTCAACGTAACCAAGACTAAGGAGATGATTGTGGACTACAGGAAAAGGAGCACCGAGCACGTCCCCATTCTCATCGACGGGGCTGTAGTGGAGCAGGTTGAGAGCTTCAAATTCCTTGGTGTCCACATCAACAGCAAACTAGATTGGTCCAAACACACCAAGACAGTCATGAAGAGGGCACGACAAAGCCTATTCCCCCTCAGGAAACTAAAAAGATTTGGCATGGGTCCTGAGATCCTCAAAAAGTTTCTACAGCTGCAACATCAAGAGCATCCTGACCGGTTTCACTGCCTGGTACGGCAATTGCTCGGCCTCCGACCGCAAGGCACTTCAGAGGGTAGTGCGTACGGCCCAGTACATCACTGGGGCAAAGCTGCCTGCCATCCAGGACCTCTACACCAGGCGGTGTCAGAGGAAGGCCCTAAAAATTGTCRAAGACCCCAGCCACCCCAGTCATAGACTGTTCTCTCTACTACCGCATGGCAAGCGGTACCGGAGTGCCAAGTCTAGGACAAAAAGGCTTCTCAAAAGTTTTGACCCCCAACCCATAAGACTGCTGAACAGGTAACCAAATGGTTACTCGGACTATTTGCATTGTGTGCCCCCCCCAACCCCTCTTTTACGCTGCTACTACTCTCTGTTTATCTTATATGCATAGTCACTTTAACTATACATTAATGTACATACTACCTAAATGGTCCGACCAACCAGTGCTCCAGCACATTGGCTAACCGGGCTATCTGCATTGTGTCCCACCACCCGCCAACCCCTCGTTTTACGCTTCTGCTACTCTCTGTTCATCATATATGCATAGTCACTTTAACAATACCTACATGTACATACTACCTCAATAAGCCTGACTAACAGGTGTCTGTATACAGCCTTGCTACTCTTTTTTCAAATGTCTTTTTACTGTTGTTTTATTTCTTTACTTACCTACACACACACACACACACCTTTTTCCCCCGCACCATTGGTTAGAGCCTGTAAGTAAGCATTTCACTGTAAGGTACACCTGTTGTATTCGGTGCACGTGACAAATAAACTTTGATTTGATTTTTGTCGTTTAATCATTTTAAGCATCTTTTAACTCAGTCTTAACACCTTAGAAACACTTTGTACTTTTTTAAAGACGGGCCAGGCCCTGTTGTTTCCTCATACCTCAGCGACAATGCCTTGCATTATGCCTGTTAAGAAAACACTTTAATAGCGGAGGTGCATAAAGATGGTGTCCCCCATGCACTTACCACAAATTCCTTGTTTTTTTAAGTTCACCATATTGTACATTGCTCTCCGCTACTTTTTTTTGGTATGGTCATTAGCAGAGTATACATTATCCCAATTTTAGCTTCAAGACTGAACAAAAAAAAGTAGATTGTGCTGATTTATTGGCACATTAAACCATATTGCGTGATGTAGTTTAAAAACTCAGTGGATAGTGCTAATGATAGTATGAATAGTATGAATGATAGTATGAATTCTGCCAACTTTATGCACATTCGCCATTTGCTCAACTTGCCATTGGCTCAACTTACCCTAAGTCTGTAAATCACACTGTGTTCTGGGTATGTGCTAGAAGCCATAAACTTTGTCATGGGAAGATAAGATAAGAGGTTAAATGTCTTGTAAGACTGTGAGGGTCATTAAATGCTCCTTTGGCAGTTCATATAGGTAGTTTATTGTCAAAGCTCATACAGTATTGACAAAAACAACTGTGCGTCAATTGAAAAGCAAATGTCAACAAGACAGATAAACTATTTGGAAAATGCTGTAGTATAGTCCAATTTGTCATGTTGTCAATCATCTGTAGTCTTACCAGTTGGATAATTTTATAGTTTGGATAGAACAAAGTAGCATTGGAATACAAAAAAACCTTTGGTTAAATTTGACTGGCTTGTCAATGGGCAATGTTTTGACATAGAAACATATCCTTCACAATTTAGTTCGGGACTAGGCCTACAGTCAGAAAGGAACAGGCAAAGCACTTGGAAATCTTTGCTAAGAGCACATTATACCAAATGTTCCAAGACAGCGGAAAACCCATCCTTGCGGACATAACAAGGGCTATAAAGGAAATATGAACTTCAACCTGGGTGCAAGCTTAAGCTTGTCTCCCGGGCCTAGGTTCGAGAGACAAGCTTGCACACAGGTAGAGTTTCATATTTCCGTTATAGCCATTGTTAAGTGTAATGAACATAATGGCTGAATTAAATGCCAAAGTAGAACCTGTAGACAGTGGAGCATAAACAGACGAGGTCAGTTGCACATGAGAGCAAAACCCTAAGATGTTTAGCATTCAAACCTGGCCATTTATAACCTGCTGTTGCCACCTGCTGGTCATAGGGTCATACTGTAACCTACCACAAACCCTCTAGTAATGTGCTTTCTGTGTCTCTAGATGGCAATCACACCCTTCATTATTCAGTCTGGAATGATGGCACATGGTCCAATGTGAATGAGCATAGTCCAGGTGGTGAGTAAATTATGCTATAAAATGGTAGGCTATTTAATAGCATATATTTTAAATAATTAACAAAGCATGAATCTCTGATCTAGGCCTATAATGTAGAAGTTTTACCCTTTGCAATATCACAATCCATTTTTAACACACAGAAAGGAAATCTCCTGTTCAATAAAGTAATTTCTGAAATTGTCAACCTCAGTCTGACTGTATAACATCAACAAGAAAAAAACACTCCTTGGACAATTGACAGAGACAAAAATCCTATGGGGCACAAAGTACATTCAATTAGGGGGAGAACAATGTACATGACATTGGCCAGGCTGGAGGTCAGGAGGGGAGCAAGGTGAAAGTTGGAGAATTTTGCCTTTTCCAAACACCTGAAACAGCTGTTTCCTGCAACCTAGAGCCATAGTCAGTATGCTTAATTCTATGCAAAACATTTTTTATATTTTTCTACATATCTAAGCATACCACTTGAGCTGTCTGTATCCTGACTTTWAAAAAAAAGAAAATATGCTTCTCTGCATCTCTGCAAAAACAATTGTGTAAATGTTTGCAAATAATTTGAGTTTTATTCAGGACTTTTAGTTATTGCTTTCTTTTCTAAAATCAACCAACCTTGTCAGCAGGCATGCCAGCTAAAATAGTTAGACAAGCTAGCTGAAATGGCTTCTTGGTAGCTAGTTATGAGGTTGAGAGTTTGGGAACCTATCTTGGCTAGCTGAAGCCAACTTCATGGCTAGTAGCCAACTAGGTGGCTAGTAGTATTACAGAGAAATAACACAAATAAACATTTTTATGGGCATGACGCATCTGCCAGAGATACAGGGGGTACTTATATTTGTCATGTTACACTAACGGAAATTAGTTTCTTGCATATCCCAACTCCCCCTCCCCCAAATTATTATTATTATATACCTGAAAACTCCATCCATTACTTGATAGACCATCTTCATTTCAAAAGCAGAGGTTGCAGCCACGGTCCGACAGTGAAACAGGATAATAGAGCAGTAATGTCAAAGATGTTATAATAATCGGTAGCAACAGTTCTGTAGGCACCTGTGATTTGGAATTGCATATTTCACTGAAGAGGCGGTGCTACTTCCAAGCAGGGAAGTAACGGATGGATACATCATCCGTAAACATCAAAGCAGGTCGGTTGATACACGGCCAAATATACTATTTGTTTGGGTAATGTATAAATACAATCGTCGGAGTGTCTGCTTTAGAAAGTGATTAAAAAAGTAGTTGACACGTCACGCCGCAGGACTTGGTGGTGGCTGTGACATGTTTTCAGCTACTTTGGGATTTTTATAGGGGTCACATAGGCTACAGCGGTGCAGAGTGCTAGATCTAGACAAGAGTCTGCGGTCCAACTTTCCAAACCGAGGGAAATACCGCCCAAAAGATGCCTGTTCGGCGGGGACACGTGGCTCCTCAGAACACTTTTCTGGATACAATCATCCGAAAATTCGAAGGACAGAGTAAGAACTTTTTTACTTCAATATTGAGTCATTTTGGGGAACCATGCTGTGGTTTGGAATGTAATGCAAACCGTGTCTTTCGATTTGCAAAATGCGTTCTTAAATGCATTTTGTCCCGATTAAAATGAAAATACCAGGCTATTATTGTAGGTAGTCTGCCTGTGTTCATTATAGTTCATAGGTTTCATGAGATGTGACCACTTTCTATTATATAGTGTTATGATTGTCCTGTAAAAAGGAGCGTATTGTCTCTGCAAAATTTAGCCTTGATATGACTTTGCAAATATTGAACCAAATAATATAGATGAAGATTAAAGATGTACAGTATGCCGCACAGTTGATTGTATAGTCTCAGGGGTAATTATATGTTTACCCTCTTGGTATTGGAATTTTACACACATAGTCTAATGATAAAGGCATGGCTACATTTCTACCTGACATTTACTGGGAGACTAATATTTCAAGTGGATATAAATAGGGCAGCAGTGTCTGTCAGAGCATAAATATGGCTTATATCACAGCAGGACCTGAAGAACCCGAGCTGCATTTCTAAGCAGGATGGGAGAGAGTAAAGCAGCTACATTTCAATAACTAAAATCCATCACTGAATGTTTCCTTCTGGGGACATATTTTGATACCAAAACGTCATCTACTTGTTTT